>NW_014554985.1:162959-309646 GCF_001313825.1 Dinoponera quadriceps | reverse complement strand
TTTTTTTTTTTTTTTTTTTTTTTTGACAATATATATTTATCTATAATATTATATATCTATCTTCTTTTTCTTTTAGAAATAAAAGCAAAGAGTTTTTAAATATTGAATGAATTCACAATATGAGTATTATAAGATGATACATAAAATCTTAAATTTGTTCTGCATTTTACACACACACACATACATACACACACAGTTGCTATATTTTTATAATATAAAGAATGTTTACATACACATGATAACGTGATAATATTATGAGGAACGCTTACGGTATATCTCTTTAAACTGCTACATGGTGAATTTAACATGGTTTTACAGTTATTTCATGTTAAATCCTTACAATAAAGCTAAGTTTATATAATAGACAAGTCACAACAGATAAAGGTTTAATGACTTGAAAAAGTATTTCATATTATGGTTAATAAAAATTATTAAAAATTAAATGTTAATTATATATATATATATAGAAAATGGGAAAAAGATTAACGATTTGTTTAACTCTCTAACAGTAAGGTTGGGGTTACATGCGACCTTACTGCTCAATTATTTTACAGTGTGCACTCGCTGTTTCTCTCCTTAAGAAATGTTTCATGTTGTTATTTACCTTTTTTCACCCATTTTGTACATTGATTGTCTGAAAAATAAACAAAATACAGCATAGAGTGGGGTCCAACCCCACTTTCCTGGATACGTTGGAAATCCATCTTGCCGTTAGAGAGTTAAAATCATAGAATACAATGCACACGTTTGCTACTTTACCAAATGCAAATACCAAATTTGCAGTTTTTTGTTATTTGAAAAGAATGATTATTTTATATAGTTGGGTATAAATTAATATTAGTACTTTTTGTTTGTAATAAACTTATTAACACGATTATTTTTTCGTAAAAATAAATGTTTGAGACAGTATATTATGAGGAGTATCATATATTCATTATAAAACTGAACAAATTATCCATCTGTTTCCACAACGTTCACATCCTTCTGAAAATCACGAACAAACTCGAATATTTTCCACAATTCTTTTCCCATGTCACAATAAGTCCAATTATTCTGTAAGACTCGACTTTCCTTGTCAGTATTCCTCGTTAATATTTATCGTTAGACTTTAGCTGAAATTGACAATACACGAGATGTATCTTTAATTTTTATCGAGCGTCTCGATATTCCAGCGAAGAAGCTATACCAGGGTGTCCATTACCTAGAAAAAAACTATTGAACTTGTATAATATACTGGAAGGCACAGTAGTAGGGACCGTAGCCTTTAAGTAGGCCTGTGAGATAAAGGTCTAAGTAATCTTTCTCTTCTGTCTTACTAATATGTTATATAGTCTATACTAATATGCTATATAGCCTATATAGACTAAGATAAGACGAACACAAACAAATAAAGACGGGGATACTACTTAAATACTATTTCTCTCGGCACGAGGTCATCTGGCAGAAACGAAGGCAGTGTTCATTTCAGTTTATTATATTGTTCAATGAAAAAAACTTTTGAAATCCTCAGGAAATTTGTTTATATCTGAAAAACCAAAGAATTCTCAGGGAATTTTAAATAAACATTTTTGTCTGCAAGCTATATCATCGCGTTATTCATAAACAAATATTGTGTGGTTGACTGAATTTTATTTAATATTTTCTTCATTACAAATCGTAGGAAAAGTGATTCAAAATTCTTTCACTTGATTCGAATCATAGGAAAAATGGTTCAAAATTCTTTCACTTAATTCTTAATTACATTTTAATTAAGGAATAGCGCTATATAAATTATAGGAGCGAACTTATTACCATTCTGTATATATATACATTTAAAGTTGTTTGAAGTTTCTGTTTAATATTTAAATTGACTCATCCAACACTCCTTTTACGTTTATAATAGATTCTCTCTTTTGTTCTACATATATTTACGTATATAATTAAAATGTTTAATTATGTTCTGATGTTTAGAGCACATTGACAACTAATATGATATTCAGTATTAAAGACAACGATTTTAATTAACGAGTGTAATTTTCTTTAACCCTTTCGGTACATTTGACGAGTGAGACTCGTCATCTGCTTACTTGGACATAAAATATATTACTTTTACATATTAATCCATATAGCGACAAATTAAATCCGTCCCATGGGCATAAAAATCTTAAAATAATTCAGTACTCAAAGGGTTAATTAAAACAGGCATTTATATTTTAATAGATTTATAAAAATTGCAATTTGTACCGACTATTTATTACATAATTTTTTCGTTAGTAACTTTTGAAAACAAAATTTTTAAGTTTTATGTAATATAAAAATTTATTTTTTTTTATCTTTACAATTTCTTTTAAAATTGTTCAAATTTAATCATTGGAACTCGAAAGATTTCTAATTTTACTTTATGATTTATAAACTTTTGTGAATGGAAAATATTAAGGACTTCGCATAATAAATGCATAATTATTTGCAAGATATATTTAACAATACCTGCATTTTATCTGGGACTGTTAACAAATTGCCTAGGTAATCAGGGAATTTCTTTTTTCGTGTTTGAGTAGACACCCTGAATACACATCCCTCCCGGTGACTCGTAATTATGCGGTTTCCTCTGACCAACTTTCCTTCATCGCTCGCTAATCTGAGGAAGGAAGGCGAGCTGTGACGCTCGTACCGTAGCGGTAGAAATCTCGGGACGGCACGTTCGCACAGCCAGCTACTGTACTGATTCAACTCACCTACGTCACGCGGGGGGATTCCACGTGCGTGAAATCCCTCCTCGGGAGAAATTATGTAGCCGATTTTTTGCCGGTGCGGCGAGGATGCGTACACGAAGAGGTGCACTGGGCGCGCAAGTCGCTCATCGCGATCGCTGATCGTGCGCGCCAAGATGTAATTTATTTGACTTGCCGGTGCTTTCGTTATCACGGAAACGCCGCGTTCGTCGCAAAAAGAGTTCCGACAGTGCGACGAAACGCGTCGCTTCGCTCGTTCCACGCCGTAAACGCGCGGTTTTATGGTGGGGTTTATGATTTTCTTGCTTTTTTTGTCTCCGCCAATCGAGCCGCCCCGAAATCAGGAGCAAAAATTGCGATCTCCGTACGGTATATTCGGAAGATATGGGATACACCTCTTACCTCCGAGATCAATCGCGCTCGATGGGCGTTGTTTTACTCGCTACAAAAATTACGTTCGTGGAAATCCCGAGATCGATTTAAGGCTCCGTGAGTAAGAGGATAAATGATGATTCTTCGAATGGGATTCTCGTCCAGTCGACTTACTCTTTTTGTCCTTTAATTTTCCAGTGACTTACGATTAGGAAGCAATCACAGATCCGCAGGACAGATTCATAAAACTAGAACAACGAATGTCGTTCTGCGGTTAGAAGAATAATGGGAGGATGGATATATTATATATTTGAATGAGATTCACACATATCTCGGCAGTCTGCATTGGTAATTATAGTTAAAAAATACTAAAATTTTCATTAGCAGAGTAGTTTATTCACTCATAAGAATAAAATTATAATAATACAGAAAAATATATATATATAATATTTTTGTTTAATAAAATGTATTTTTAGGGAATAGGAAGAAATGCTTTAAGTAAAAGTTGTTTGGTATCGAGGATAACATATTTTGATAAAAAATACAATGTCGTCAGAAGAATGACGAAGAATAAAACGAGCTCCATCCAGTATTCGCAGAATTGCGGTACGTATTATTTATCAAAGTTCATATCGACATTTTTTGTATTGTAGGAATCTCAAGTCGAGAACTGATGAAAGACGCTCTCCACAGTGATCGTTCATCCTCGAAAGAAAAATTTTCAGTTTCAACGATTCTTATTTCTTCTTCCTTATATCTTTTTGCTTCTATCCGGGAAAAAAATTTGTGATCATATAAAATTATATATGTATGCTTTTTTTACATGTGAATTTTATCTATATGGTTACATATATAATTATATATAATTATATGTCCACACACACAAAATGAAAATACTTTTGAATGTGAAAAACCGAAGAAACAGTTCAATTAAATATTTATATCGTGAGTAACCAATAACATAAGCATTTATTGCAATTATATTTGTATAACAGCAATTTTTAGATGTTATATATAACTATGTATGACTACATATAGACATACAGGGACAAAATTCATAAATAATTTTTTTTTTTCCGGGTGGTCGTTTTTTGTTTCACAAATCTTAGATTGTTTAATAGGTCCATGAAAATAGAATTTGTAATGCGTCGTTCTTCAATTGAAGCTTAAGAATCTACGGAGACAGAAAAGATATATCGACGTATATATTAGTACATATATTAGTACCATATATTAGTACATTTTTATTTTATTCGCTCTCGACGTGGGAATCTTCTCCTATCGTAATCAATAAACGTAAGCTTAACAGTATAGTGATAATTGGCCACGTGGAATGTCGATTTAGAAACTGATATATCTCCCACGCTTGCCGCGGTCAATTAGGTTTTCCCTGCCATGAATTCTTTTATGCTAAATGGCAAAACGAGAACGAAGGCAGGAACACGTGGACAAGAAGTATCGAGGTCGATTTCGATAAGCGTTTTCACTAACGAGGATGAGAACAGCTCCACAGTGTTGTAGCCAATACTATTTGGCCTTGTGCCAAGTCAGGTATGACTGCGTAGCACAGTTACACGGGAATCATGTGTCACTACCGTATCTTTCACGCACATCAAGCCAGACTCCCCGATTCATTGTGTATCGTGCTCGTTGCTGAGAGAGTTACCGTAGAAATTCTCGCGGTTTTTTTTCCCTTACAGCGGAGCACCATGTTTATGATTATGTTCAAGAAATTCCAAGTGCCGACCCTCATTTTCCGAGATACCACTATGATTATAAACATTTATTCATAAAAAATCCAAGTGCCAATGAATCATCGTGTGAGAAAATCCGCGAGAATCTCTGCGACGACTCGACACACGATACATTTTTTGCAGAATTAATAACTAATTACAGTTAAAAGTTAGGTTAAAAAGTTAAAAAGTTGGTAACTTTTAACTTAGTTAATTTTATTTACTTATTATTTTGATTTAAATAAGTTAACTTTTAACTTAATCTTGTTAATTAGTTTAAAATACATTAACTTTAACTTTTTTATATTATTAGCTTGTTCATATAAGTTAAAATAATTCATCATTGTTTAAATTATGGCAGGCTGCTTACAATATAAAATGAAAAAAATAAAAAAATGATGTCAGCATAATTTTTTCGCCTCTTTGAATACTACTTTGAATACTAGTGTTCTTTTCTTGTATGGAATTCTGAATACAAAACAGTCGATACTTTTTTTATAATAGACTACGTTTGTTTATTTTATTTAGCATAAATTTATTCTACGATTCCAAAATTAATTCTGCAAAATTGCATATATATACATATATATATGTGGTTTTGCATAATTAACAGTTACCTTTAATAAGTTAATTTAATATTAACTTAATTTTTAATTTAATATTATCTTTAGGTATCTTTTAATTTAACTAAGTTAATTTTAGACCTTTAACTTTTAATTTAACTTCGTGAAAAATAAAAATTATCGTACCCAACTCTGAAATTCTTCAATTAAAGTGCAATCGTACGATGTACCTTAAAAATGAGATTTTTAAACTTCGAAGAGAGCACCATTTGTACATTTGTTGATATTCACTGCAAATCCAAATATGTTATTTTTACACACATAAACATTTAATGACATATTTGATTGAAGTACTTTTTTATATATTTCTTGTCATTTTAAATTAAGTAATTAAGTAATTTAAAAGTAGTTTAATCGTGTTAAATTATAAGTTAATACGTCCAATTATGTTATTATAAATAATGATGAGTGATTTAAAATGGCAAGAAATGTGTAAAAAAACACCTCAGCTGAAATAACACACATCGATTTGCAGTTTTCGTCATCAAAAATTTTAATCGGAGATATATCGGGATTTTTTATGTATTTATATTCGTAAATTCGAGTCAAATTATATTGTTTCCAAACACGTAAGACTTATCCTTTACATCCTATCTGCAATTCTGTTTTTTTTCTATTTTATTTACCGTTACACTTTCGACTCTAATATACTCTTTCTTCCTCGGCGATTCAAAAACTGCTACAGTTTCCTCTTTTCGCGCGCGCGTGCGCGCGGAGAATGCTTTTATGTAACTTTGTAATGCGCTTTATTATTCTTTCGAAGGTCTACCAGTCGTAGACGCGCAAAAACTGGCCTCAAGCACTTTAGAAATCAAGATCTGTTTCCGATAGAGAATATTAGTCGCGCGTAATTAATATCCTATAGTTCTCGTGTTAACGCGAGGTCATCCGATCGTACAATAAAATGGATTAACATAAATTGCACATTATTTTTGTTCTTTTTTCTCTTTTCGATAATCGATATATTATACAGGAATGTTAATATGTATATGCGCTATGTAACACACGACGATGTCAAGTTCGCGTTGCGAGCATAATTGAAAGATTTCTCGGTAAGTTTGGGATATGCCAAGGTATGAATATTATACCAGAAAATCAAGAAGGCAAGTCAAACTCGTAAAGTAGCGCTTTGAAGTTTTCCTTCTCTCGAGTGACTGCTAAGTTTAATGAAAAGTCATGCGACAATGTTACACGTGTCGCACGTGGCTTCAGTAATTCGTTGCTCGCGTATTCTCACGGTCATGAAAAATCGAATGATTTCATTGGAATACGTATGCCCCGCTAAGAAAAATATACATTTCATTGTGAGATTAGATGACTTGTTACGAATTCCGCCGTGGTTATCGCAATGATATACAGGACAACGAGCAAACAATATTTGTAATGTCTCATAATTGCACCGAGTGCGCATCGATGTTGCACGTGTTGAAAATCGCGATTACTTATGATGCAGAGAAATTATACTGATCAACAACAAAATTGTATCCCGAATCTAAATCGCCGATATTAGTTACTTGTGTAGCGTTGATACAAACGTAAGAATTCAAGAATAAAAATTGAATCATAGTTAAAATTATAAATTTAAATTAAAATCAAAATTTAGTTGTAATTTATATTATATTAAACAACAATTAAAATTTGATACTTGAGGCTTTTGTAGTGCAGAGAAAAAAGAAAATATTTTTATAAAATCATTTCTTTTAAAGCTAATTTTTCACTATGAGATAATGTGTATGAAGATATATGTCTTATAAGAAGTTTGTGCATAAATATACACATGTCCTAAAAGAGTTTGCAAATGAGACATGTATTTTAATTTCCTGTAAGAAGATAGAAATTATTTCTATTCTTTCTTTCTATTCTTTGTAACACTCTTTATTTCGAGATCGTTTAAAAACGCCTCATAAAGAAAATTTTAATCTTCTTGACAGTATAAAACATAAAAAAGAGAAATTATGGTAAAAATATGTTCCAGTGTTTTATTTTTCCACTTCTCGTACTATTAATTTACAAAAATTAAAATATAGCCTATATTTCTTGAACTATAGAGCTAAATAATTTTTTATTGTCATTTTCTGTTTCAACGTATAAATTTAGATAGAAGACATTTATTTATTCAGACGATTTACGGTACGATATTTGTTGGCTCGTGTATTGATGTCTTGACTGTTTTTGTCGAGGGGCAACCACTTCGAAATTTTTTTGGAAACTCACAAGCGAAAGGATGATCCGGGACACACATGATATATATATATATGTGTGTGTGTGTGTGTGTGTGTGTGTGTGTGTGTGTGTGTGTGTGTGTGTGTGTGTGTGTGTGTGTGTGTGTGTGTGTGTGTGTGTGTGTGTGTGTGTGTGTGTGTGTGTGTGTGTGTGTGTGTGTGTGTGTGTGTGTGTGTGTGTGTGTGTGTGTGTGTGTGTGTGTGTGTGTGTGTGTGTGTGTGTGTGTGTGTGTGTGTGTGTGTGTGTGTGTGTGTGTGTGTGTGTGTGTGTGTGTGTGTGTGTGTGTGTGTGTGTGTGTGTGTGTGTGTGTGTGTGTGTGTGTGTGTGTGTGTGTGTGTGTGTGTGTGTGTGTGTGTGTGTGTGTGTGTGTGTGTGTGTGTGTGTGTGTGTGTGTGTGTGTGTGTGTGTGTGTGTGTGTGTGTGTGTGTGTGTGTGTGTGTGTGTGTGTGTGTGTGTGTGTGTGTGTGTGTGTGTGTGTGTGTGTGTGTGTGTGTGTGTGTGTGTGTGTGTGTGTGTGTGTGTGTGTGTGTGTGTGTGTGTGTGTGTGTGTGTGTGTGTGTGTGTGTGTGTGTGTGTGTGTGTGTGTGTGTGTGTGTGTGTGTGTGTGTGTGTGTGTGTGTGTGTGTGTGTGTGTGTGTGTGTGTGTGTGTGTGTGTGTGTGTGTGTGTGTGTGTGTGTGTGTGTGCATCGATATAATTATCGGGCATATCGCGCGTCCGAGGGGGTTGAAAGTCGCGAAACGAGGAAAACGTTGAGCGGCCGCCGAAGTAAACGGCGCGTTCACGCTTCCTCGAAAGTAAAAAGGAAAAACGGCGCACAAAGGAACCGGTTGTTTGACGTCGGGATTCTCCGTGACGTAGGTACTATCCGCGTCGGTCAAGTCTTTCGCGTAAAAGACCATTTAATCCCGTATCTCTCTCTTTCTCTTTCTCTCCTCTTCATCGTCTTTTCTCCGATCACAAGCGAACATCGTGCGCACCGATACACCTGATATCGTTACGTCCTAATGTCCTCGCGTGTATATTGCAGGCCGAGGATTCTTTTTCTTTCTTTCTTTCTCTTTTTTGCTCACGCAAAAATTGCCTCACACAATACGAAGGGAACGTTAGGTTGCGACATTTCGTGGTAATCGAAGGAAGGAAAAATCCGAGATCCAGTTCCCTAAGGGTATATCTTAAGATGATTTCGAGGTACCCGGGTATTCCTCGCGCTGGAACGGAAACAACGTGATAATTAATATCATTAGAGAGCTCGGTAGTCCCAGTATTTCCCATGATTTTCGAAATTCTCCGGCTCACTCATCGGATGTTAGCGTTCCATTAATGACTTCCATTGATTAAATCGATCGACTAATATAAAAGATTATTAGAAATATATTTATAAACGGTTAGCTCCTGGCTGAGGCAGTATTTTTCTCAATAACGGAATAAAAAAATAATGTATTACTTAATTCATTAATTAGGGAAGATTTTTCAGAGGTTTTTATAATATAAAAAATTCATTGATATAATGCGAAAAACTCATTTATTGAGATTCAAATGTCGACTCATGCGTGGAGGACTGATTCGCCGTGTATGTTTGTCTGGAAAATATTTCGGCACGTGCGTAAAAAACGATGAACATTTATATCCTCCCACAATAATTTGTCATTTGTCATACAGGATGTCCCAGATCAACATGGACAATCTTCGTGAGGGCGTAAAACGGATTGAGGTGAACAAAAAAGTCCTGTATTATTTTGCAAGCAACATACAAAATTTCGAATTATTAATTATTATTGAAAATGATTATGTAGAGATTTTTAACTAGTAACTCGAAAATTTGCGTGTTATTTGCAAAATGATACAGGACTTTTTCGTTCAGAGCGGTCTAATTTACAAGTATATGACAACTATTGTACTTAGTAATTTAATTAAAGAAGCCTGTCTAATGGCCATTTTCAACAATTAATAACTCGAAATTTTGCATATTGTTTACAAAATGACACAGGACTTTTTTATTTATCTCAATTAATTCTACGTCCTCACGATTGATTTTTGTCCGTATTGATCTGGGACACTGTGTATATCGCTATAATAGCCACGATTTGGCTCTTATTGACCATTATTTTTTTCTTGGAAAAGATTATTCTTGCATACGTGATAAAACCGATGTATCCTCAAGCTCGCGAAATATCGCATAACATCGCGTTAATTTGCATATCGGCATTGCAACGATGTGTGTCTCGTAAATATATCATTGATATTTACGCGAACGATCACTCACGAGGACGTGACGCAGAGCAAATCGATCTGTTGAATGCACGAAACTACGGAATAACCAGCGGCCTAAGGACAAAGGGGAGCAATTCTATTAAAAACCCGGATTCGAGTTGCCGAACGATTAACTCCGAGTCTTGCAGAATCACCTTCTCACTGTCAATCATCACCGAGTACCGAGCGCGAGTGTGCGGCGAGCGTGATGAAGGAAAGGAACGAATTCATAGGAAGAGTTGATGCACAATCCAGAGATCGATTTCTCGACGATCTCGACGATAAATCGCTCTGGGCTTGCGTTTTGTAATTTTTAATGACAACATTGCTATCGTTGCGTCGTCGTCGCGTAGCTTCCCGCCACATCTTAAGGGCTTTCTACAATAAGCCGTTAATAATAGATCAGAAGTCAGGAGTAAGTTTTAAGCGAGTAAGTAACATATCATAAAACAATAAGTCAGTAATCAATGACTGCTATTAATCGAGACAATCATTTTTTATGGGTTAAAACTTAGATTACGTTATGATCGACCAATCAAGGAGTGATATGTATCTACTATCTTTTTACGAAAGAACTGGTCAGAACTGTATGGAGAAAAAAATGGTGCTAGAACAGCAAATTGTTAATATAGTGACAACAAAAAAAATTTGTTTGGATAGCAAAAATATTTGTTAAAAATATTAATTGCTATTTGCTGTATATGTAGGCAGCAAAATAATTTGGTTATGTTAATTAAATTTTACCGCTGTCGCAACGACGTTTTGCTACAACAGCAAAATTATTTGTTCCGTGTAACACATTTTTTTGCTGTCACTATATTAACAAACAATTTGCTGTTCCAGCAAAACTTGTTTTCTCCATGTGACTGATATCCCTCTGATTGGCTGAGATATTGTGACGCAACGATTTATCAGATGATTAATTCCGCATGCAAGTTTCTCGAAATTTATGACTTATAACTCTGATCTACCACCATTGTGATATAAGCGATGACTAACGGCTGATTGTATCTCTTTATACTAGCGTAATGACACCGTCACAATGACATTGTCGTTAAAACGATTTCGGACCATTTCTCAATCTGAAGAAAGAAACTGAAATGTTCACGAAACGTCGGAGAAAGATCCATGAAGGACGAAACGCTGACTCGGAACCCAAATTAAGTGCCGTCGTTAAAATTTGAAGAATAGACCTAGCAGACAACATAATACCGGAAATCAGGACATAAGACGTTTATAAATAAGCTCTCATCTACTTGTTTTAAGACGTAAGCAACAAGCAAATTGACCAATCACAGTTGTTTATTAAAAGAATAATCGACCGTTGGTCAATTACGGTTTCCGTCTTAAAGCAAGATTGTAGACAAGGGTTGACATCTTAAAGACGTCTTGTATTCCGATTTTAGACATTATATTGTCCGAGGAGAGTTTAGAAGCTGGTTTCGAAGCTTTCGAAGCGGACACTTGTTCCGTAATCTCACCCTCTGATCACTCCTATCTGTAGGGTTGACCAACGATTAACGTCAACGTCGACGACTAATGTCTTTGGGACCGAGCACTTACATCAAACGGGGACGTCATCCGCATGTCAGGCCTCCTACGATAACGTCGGTTTGCAGTAAACGTGCACCTGATCTACGGAGACCAGCATCCGGATCAACAGGCCGAGTTCTATCGCGTGCGTACGGTCTAGGATCAGATCTGGCGATTAACGTCAACGGACGTCAGTGAGATCAGCCGTAGAAGGTGTCAAATTAACGGGAAAGCCGCGTGAAATGGACAGAGAGGAAGGAAGAGTGAGGGATAGAGAGAGTGAGAGAGAGGGAGAGACTCGGCCGAGCATATATACGGTTTCGGAAGGATTACGGGTGACGTTCGCTCTCGCCGCCGCGCCGTGGTTCCCGTTCGGACCGACCGCTCGACCTCGACTCGCGGTGGTGGTCCACGCCGAGACTCGCGTCAGTCGCGCTCCGCCCGCCATCCCAACAGCATCGTCCTCGCGACTCCTCCGCGCGTTCACCAGCCGCCGTCGCACGCACGCACGCACGTACGCACGCGGCACCGGCTCTCGCTCCTCGTTGCCGCCTGTCCTCGTTCGCACGTGTCGTCCTCCTCGACGTCGTCTTCGACGGTCGATACGCGCTCTTCTTCCGGATCTTCTTCACGCAGCCCTCCGCTGTGATTTATGTCAGGGTGAACATTCGCTCTCTCCGCACGAATCGTGTTAGAGTAAGTTCGATCAGGTGGTGGAAACAGGGGAGGCACGAAGAGCGTCAGATGCAGAGGTACACCGGAACTGTTGCCGCGCGATGAAACTTGTAATCGGGGAATGAAGGCAAGTAAGAGCCAACGCTGGTCTTGAGGCGATAAAATATTACTGCAAGGTAGTTTGGAAATATTCACATTTGGTTAGCTTCCCAAAGTCTACAGTTTTCAGCTCTTTTAGGTTTGAAAAGAAACCGTTTCTTCACAATTTCTCTGTGGATTTTTTCTGTGACCTCTACTCTTGGGGAGCGAAAATGTGTTTAGAAAAACTTACAAGGATATGTAATTTTGCATGTTATGTTTTGCTATCTTGTGATTTCTGCTCCCGTCAATTAGAAAATTGAAGCAATCAGTGGTATCAGTGATACTTCGCTGACAAGATTTCACTCTTAT
Source organism: Dinoponera quadriceps (assembly GCF_001313825.1). Lineage (NCBI taxonomy): Eukaryota > Metazoa > Arthropoda > Insecta > Hymenoptera > Formicidae > Dinoponera > Dinoponera quadriceps. Next base: position 297,074 of record NW_014554985.1, on the reverse strand, counting down.
TTGTAATTGTAAAATGTAACTAAACACTATATATTTCTATCATAGAAATCCGCATAGAAATATCAGAAAAATTTGAATATCTCGGTTTTTTCCGAGCCTTCAAAACCATATATTTAGTAGCATTGAGCGTCTCGATTTTAAATGTTTGAACCGCCGATACGAACCATTTACAAATTTGCGGGCTCTCGAACTACTTTGCAAAAAATATTATCGCTTCAATCGCCAACCAGAGTTGGCTTCTGCTTGCCTTGATTTTTCTCCTTTTGTGTGAAATTTATTTTGTCGTAGAAACAAACCTGCGTTGTGCATTTCGCGATCGTTCGTTCGTCCGTGAGAAATATCGCATCCTTACGCGCGCACCTCGCGGAATCATCGGTTTTTTCGTGATGCGACGAACGTCGAACTGTTGAGCCGCGGGTAAAGCGCGCGGGAATCGCGCAATTTATAACGTTACTTCTATCTTTATTAACGCGCTGTTTAACATTGAAATATTCGCCTCTAATGCCAACGATGCGCTCGACATTTTCACATTTGCACGAGATTGTTTTGCATCTGACACTCTGATATTTGAAGCCGTCCTGTTATTTCGTGGATTCGCGGTTTGTCCCGTGCATTTTTACGACACGTTGCGCATCGATTCTCTTAGACGACAGTGAGAACACTTCGAGCCGCTCTCGACGCATCCCGGGAATCCTTCCGGCCTGCGAATTGGAAACCAAAGTGCCAAGATCGACATCGACAGGCCGCCAATCATGAACGGGATATCGAGTCAATGCGCCAAACTGAAGATGTACGACGGTGAGGACGAGAAGGGGATAATGATCAAGAAGCCCGGGCCACTTAGGACTGTCTCCTGGAGCGAGAACGTCGAGGAGACCGAACTGGACATCCCCGGGACGCCAAGGACACCACGCACGTCTACGACACCAGGTGACAATCCGCGCAGCGCTCGTGAACGGAAGAGAAACGTCAGACGTCTTTATGAAGAGCGTCTATTATTTAATTTTTTCCTAGGTGTGGAAACGTTAAAAGTGAAAATTTCAAATGTTCAACACTTTCAGGGGGAGAGCATGAATCTTTTTCTCTAGTGTGAACTCGTGAAAAATTTACATTTTTTAATTTAATAATATTTGGAACGTTCACTTCTCTCTAAAGTGGAAACGTGAGGAGTGAAAATTCCAAATGTTTTCAAATTAGAAAATTTACACTTTTCACGAATTCACGCTGGAAAAAGAGATTTCTGAACAATCCCCAAGGAGTCATAAATCTCCTCCTCTAGCGTAAACTCATAAAAAGTGTGACATTTCTAATTTAAAAACATTTCTAATTTTCACTTTTCACGTTTCCATCCTAGGAAAAGAATTACATGACCGATATTCTGAACAAAAATTCGATCTCAATCCAATTCGACGCGACCGATCGACCTTGATCTTACGTGCAGATTGCTAATGTCCGCCTGTCGTGGCTAGTATTCTTCTCTTTACAGAGAATTGAAAATGGAAGCTGAAGAAATGCATCGCCGCGCGATGAGGTTGGTTTCGTTCGGATGACTTTGCTTTGCGTTTTTCGGCCGGTTGACGTTAACCGCCAATGCAATGTTCTCTCATATCGCGTCATAATAGATTTGACGAAATTGCCGTTGATATTTACAAGTTAACTGTTGCTAAATAAATAAAATACTAATATTCGCGACGCGTTGCCTCAATTATCAGCGAAATGTAAAGTAACACACTCCTCGATTTGGCCGTTATCAAAAGTCTACTTTGACAAGTTGGACAGCTATAATTTCGAAGATGGCTCGGAATCGAGATCCCTTAATAATGTCAAATCTCTTGGCGGTAGCTTCCCTGTTTGAATAGTTATCTCGATTTCTTATCGTTGCATCAGCCGTTACTCAGCGTGATTTTCCGTCGCGTACTCCTTCGTTTTAGAGATACATAAAAAATAAATGCATTCAAGGAGTGGCAGGATCATTAATGCCTAATTAATATCAGCGTTTGATTGTATCTTTGCTTACATCATAAGTCGGAGTTTATGTTTTGCGAGACCATTTTGTCAAGTCAACGACAATAGCTGTATCGGACACTCTCAGGTCGAGTCTTTCATTCTCTCTTTCGGCCTCAGCACGTGTCAAACTTGGAAGTGAACGGTCAACACGGATTACCCGTGGCCGTATTAATCACCCGACACTCATCTTGAGGCGATAACGAGCACGGGTATCATGTCGGGATAAAGTTGCAGCAATGCGTAACGCCTATAGCGTTACGAAAGTACACGATAACAATGATAGAAAGAAGCGTGTTACGAGAGTGTATCTATTATGATCTATTTGTTCGAACTGATTCGTCCGGATTCTCTCGTGCACCTTTACGAAACGGACGCGACGTAAACGATTTTCTACGATGCCTCTAACGGGGCAGCTTTGTCGCGCGTTGAATTCAATTACGCGACACGGTTCATCAGCGAGAGATGGTCTAATGAAGTTTGCAGCGTGAATGCGTGCTCCTCTCTCTCTTTCTCTCTCCTTCTCTTTCTCCCTCCCTCTCTTTCTCTTTTTCTTTCTCTCTTTCTCTCTACTCGGTCTTAGAGAAGCGGATTGCTCGCAAGTCCATGAATATCGCGTGTAAACCTTGAATCTGTTATGCCGAACATTTTCTACGCTGTTTACGTGCTCTAAGAAACCGCGGGTACTATTTTAATTGCCTATGTCATTTTACGTTTTCGTAAGATTCCCTCGGACACACTTCTACGGCCGTCAAAGGAGGAGCACTTATCGTTATCCGTCCGATAACGGCGCAAAACGTAAAATCTCTGTTGCGTTGACCGATACGCGGACGCGCGTAACACGCTGTATTATAATATGAAAGAGAGAGAGAGAGAGAGAGAAAGAGTATACACTGAGTTGTTGTAAAATCGATCGATCCATCGGATCGGTCATTGCATCCGACAACGAATCAAACGTCGATAATTGCGCAAAGGCAGAGCCGATGCGAACTACTCGTCGCAACATTGCGAGAGACGAAGCGTATGGAAATTGAACCTCGTGGGTATCCAGCCATGAGGTGGTAAATTTATGTCCAACATCGCTTATTATTATAGCCAGTAATATAACGCTCACCTCTCCTAATGGCTAGATAAATAAGTTAGCTGATGGTTAAACAAACGAAATCACGAGATAAAAAATAACAACTACACTATAAATCCAAGTGTGATAAATGTCTGAAAACACGTTTGACTGAGGCTATTTTTACATGTTTTTTGCCGATTTAGTTTACGTCATTTAAAACGTTCAATCGTGTTAAGTTAATACGTGTAATCGTGTTAAATGACGCGATTTTAAACGGTGAGAAATGTGTAAGAAAAGGCTCAGCTAGAATAATCCACACTTGGGTTTGCAATGGCCAGATAACAGCCAGATCGCAAAAAATTCTACATTTTAGTGAATAATCAGCCAGTAACGAACTGGTAAACGAGCTAGAAAATTGAATTTAGCTTATAATAGCTAACTACTGGTTTTCGATTCAGCTTCCGACCAGATATATTTCCACTCGAGTTGTTGTATCGGGTCGCCTCGCAAGTTGCTCCCGATTAGAGAATCTCGAATTCGGGGCAAGTTCCATAAGGCGAGATGGTCACCATATATTTTCTCTCTCTCTCTCTCTCTCTCCTCCCGATCGGTCTCACACGATCTTACGAGAGATGTTCTGTCAATTTCACGTAACAAGAGCAAAAAACGTTCAATCGGAGTGACCGTGCGAGATTCATCCCGCGAGATTGCAGATACTCGCGCCGCGGCGTCGGCGACGTGACAAAGGTCGTAAGATAGCGAAGATGTTGACACATCGTCACTGGGACTGCGAGGCGCGAGCTCTCGTGCGATGCGTTCGCCGGATGGGGGGAGCGAGATTACTGGAGATCGTCCCGTTGAATCCTATCCGCCGGCTAATCGCTCCGCGACCTTTGCGTTGCAGGCCACGAGAAATGCATGTTCCACCATGACCTGGAGCTGGACCACCGACCGCCCACGCGGGAAGCGATGTTGCCGGAGATGTCCCGCAGTTACAAGTTACTGCTGAGCTCTTTGGGCGAGGACCCGGAGCGACCGGGGCTCTTGAAGACCCCGGAACGCGCCGCGAAGGCCATGCTGTTCTTCACGAAGGGCTACGACCAAAGCCTCGAGGGTGAGTCTTGCTTCCTTTTACTCGGTAACAACGTCCTCCTCCTTGTCTCCTAACAGTTCTGATTCCTCTGTCCGATATCTCTCAGGTGTGTCTTAAAGAGGGAAAGGGAGGTAAAGAGATTTGGATTTCGAACCTCGAGCTGAACAGTTGGTAAAATCTGATTTGTATGCTACAGGATAGCGATTATATAACTTTCCTCCAAGAACGAACACGTGAAAAGTGAGAAGTTTTCTGTGTAAATTTTCACGTTCCCATTGTTCGAGAATTCACATGCTGAAATTGTCGCTGAAATTGAGTCTGAGGGAAATTTCGAAAGAATTTCTCGCTTTTTATATTTTTATCTCTATGGAGAAATTACATGGTTGCGACCCAGGTGTAGAAATTCATTGAATACGCGCGACATTCTGTAAGGCTATTTATATACCATGTATATTAACGATAAAAACATATAAAATTTAAGAAATGAAAAAATATTAACATATAGAGCTGCTTGATTTATCCCGAAGTGTATATTGTAATTTGGCAGGCGTAACTGACGTAACTGAAAACGAGCAACGATATTGAGATATTTTTTTCTTTAAATTAAAAAGTATTACATCTTTTATAGATTTAACCGAGTTTCATTCGAAAAATATTATTTATTTAAATTCTGTCGCAACAAAAGGCATTTAATTTCTGCGACGTTTTTATTTTTTCTGTCATTTTGCTCATCTTTACCGAATTTATATTCCTTTGGTTCAATTTATAGGGAAAAGCTTTTGAAATACAGCGCTGTTTGCCTATGTTAAAAATGTTGATTGGATTACTCGTAATTCCTGCACAAAATCATATAATACACGGCAGGACGAATCGAGTTGCAATAGCTCCACATATTAATATCTTTTAAATTCTTTAAATATTTTTTTATCATTAATATACAAAGTGTCCTGTTCTTGCAATCGTTTGTGTATGAAGATAGAACGGGTTAAACTGAGTAGAAAAGTCTTTTACCATTTTGCAAACGAAATTTCGAATTATTAATTATTGAAAATGGCCATGTATAGAAACTTTTTTAATTAATAACTCAAAAATTTGCGTGTTATTTGCAAAATGGTACAGGACCTTTTTATTCAGAATGGCCTAATCTACAAATATACGACAGCTGTTATACCTAGCGATAGACATCGATATATTGAATCTTGAACTTCGAACCTTGTCGCCAAGTACAACAGCTATTGTATATTTTAGATCAGGCCATTCTGAATCAAAAATCCTTTATCATTTTCTAGACTTTTCTGTTAAGTTTAGCCCATTTTACCTTCACGCGATCGATTGGAAGAAAAGTTTCGGGCATCCTGTGTAATATAAATAGCCTACAAAAGGATCTTATATTCAATCAATTCCTATACTTGTAGTAAAGGGTCAAATTTTACCGACTTTTCGTGTAAATTCGAATCTCTACTTCCCTTAAGTCGTGAGAAGCGGAAATGTACCGCGCGTCGCTCGCCTCGAAGTTCAACACAGTAAAGAATCGGCCCTGAAGCCGAGTCGAGGACGATGATTTAGTAGCTCAAGCTGCGAATCCCCGGAATAAAACCCCGCGAGTCGACCGGTGAAGGGCGATTTTCTCGATCACCAGATTGATTTCTAGATCGATTCGCGGGCGATCGATCGGTTTCGCGATAAACGCTCGATCGACAAGCGATCGCTGAAATCGCGTGCTTGTCGCGAAATTATCTCAGCTATTCGCCTTTCTAGTCGGTGCAGAGATATTGCAAAACTAACTAGCGCCCAAGTCTCGCGCGCGCGCGCGCGTGAAAAAAAAGAAAAAAAGAAACGCGAGCGAGGAGCCTTGGCGCTCGGCGGCGGCGGCTAATCCAAGGTTGCGCTCGAGGATCCATATACGATGTGAATTTTGCAAGCGGCAATTACACGCGATTGCGGTTCATCGGCTGTTGCTTAATAGCGCGGCCAACCGCCCGCGGTCGTTCTGCGAATCCGACTTCCTGACGTTGTAATTGCGACCGGACGTCGTCGCGATATTTCGCGGTGCTACGTGGCCGGCGGCATTGCCGAAAGAACGTTCACTCCTTAAATGTCAAGTACAGCGCTCTTGACTTTGGCATTGGATCGCGACACGTGTACGCGTATTGTCAGGTACGGCTGGAAACGCGTGTGTCGCGCACGTCGAAATAATCACGCTGTTGGAAATGGGCCTGTTCGTTTTAGCTGAACCAGTGCTAAACTGGAACTTCGTTTCTTTTCCTTTCAAGGCTAGGCTATACACTTGTTTCATCCTGAAGGCGAACGGTGCAATCTAGTTCGGCTGAAACGAATAATCTTTAGGTCGTCTCGCGTTTAGGCGCCTCGGAATGTAACGCGCGCGTTTTCCCTATTGGAGACGAAATTTCGACTCCGTGTTAAGCTTTAAATTCTACAATGCAGTAGGAGCTAAGATAGCAAACTAGGTTTCATTGCAATTTTTAACTATAGTTTCTGTCCCAAGAATACAAAAATTCGCTTTAAAAAATTCACATGTGTTCGACAACAACTTGTCGCATTTACTTTTTTCCGTAAAGAAAATATAAGAAGCCAAAAATATCTCCGCAGAAAAATTGAGTAAAAAACGGTTTTTTCCAAAAGTTAAAAACTATAATTTCTCTCTCTCTCTCTCTCTCTTTCTCTCTAACAATACTCTTGTAATATAATTTATACTCCACTTGTGTTCCTGGTGAATATTTAAATAATATATTTTATATTAAAGCCACTTCAGATTATGACAACAACGAATGAATTTGCAAAACACTATATTATATAATAAAAAATGTATTATATAATAGGGCTCCAGGTTTATTTAAAAAAAAATCTAACGCATCTTTAGATGGCGTCTACTTAGATATGGTCTTTAGATAAGTAGTCTACTTAGATATGGTCTTTAGATATGGTCTTTAAATTAGATAGTAATACAAACTTGTTTTGACCACTTTACCACGACTTTAGACGAACAAAAATACTACTATCGTATTCAGCGATTTAAAAACATAAAATTATATATATAATTGACATATATAATTTACGTTGTATTTTTAAGGCAGAAATTGGCTCGTTTTACTGATCGTCGTTTCCATTTTCGTTATTTTAGATTGTTTAAAGTAACATTAAAATTAAATCTGTAAGAATGAAAGGTTCAAGAGAGAAGTTAATAAGTGTCAGTATCGTCAAAAGAAGTTTGTATTACTTTAAAGGCCATATCGAAGTAGACGCAAGCTATCTTTGAAAACGTCAAACAGCATCAACATTTCGACTCGGATACGTCAGATTTCCTCTTCGAAATCACTCTGGGAATTTTCACAACTGGAATTTTCAACTAGTGTTTTAACTATTCCACTGCAACAATATCTCTGTCTTCCAATACATCGCCGGCAAATTCGATGCATCAGAGGCATTTTCTTGGACGATATCGTACGTTATAGGTGTTTATTGAGGAACAAAAATCTCCCGTTGAAATTCAGTAAAACGGAGAATAAGTTAGAGAGGAGTTAGCAACCGTATGAATAAAACGCGAAGAAAAACGCCTCTCGAAAAACTTTTTTATGTGGACCAGGAAAATGCTGGAAGTGGGCGACGAAGTTCGCATAGTGGGCCGTTTTTCTTCGAGCGGACGATCTCGAGCAAGTACGAGGAGCGGCATTTTCCGCAAATCGACGACTTTTTACCTCTCTTACGCAAAGAAACGCGCGAACGGTATGTAACACCGGCCGCGTATTCAACGCGATGCAATTACGACGGAGTGAAGGGTGCAATTTAGAGTGGACGAAAGAGAGAAACGGAATAATTAGCCGGAAAACAATCCGTCATCGGGCAATTATAACTGGGTTTCTTTCATTACGGACACGGCGCGGAATTACAGGGACGCGTGTCTACTTCGTGAAAGTGCCACTACTTTTCGCCTCTCTTCAAGTTGCTCTCTGTCACGACAAAGAAAGAGGGAGAGGGAGAGAGAAAAAGAGAGAGAGAGAGAGAGAGAGAGAAAGGGGGAGAGGAGGAGAGTGAGAGCGGGAAAGAAAGAGAGAAAAAGAATGAGAAACCAAGGGGTGGATGGGTACGACTTAAGTGCGGATTCAGAATGGGGAGCGTAAAGCTCTTGGTATAAATGGGTCTCAGGGACGCACGCCTTGAGGAAAATCCTCTTCAACTTGTTCTTCCGCGTTCCTGTCGATGCACTAAATGCGATGCTGTCGAGCACTAAATGCCACGAATAATTCAAAGAAAAGCTTGCGCGATTCATCGGACAGATACGGTCTCTCTTTCGCCGATGAAAAATCATTTTGTTCTCTGAGTTTGCACGTGGCCAGAGAGTAATAAAAAATTATGGATTGCGTTATGAATAATCACACGCCGCGTCGCTCATTTAATTTTACTGACTCCCGAGTAATTTACACGCGCGCTTATCTCTCTCTTCTCGGTATTAACAAGTCGCGTGCACGTTTGTTTTATTTAATATAACGACAGTCGTCAAATATATATACATCAGAAACCCGCAAAAATGATGAATTTCAAACGATCTTCGAAGGACAGCTTTGTCTCGTCCTAAATTTTCTTAGAAAATTGGATTCAGTCTCGTCGACACATTTTTATTTTCCTTCCTGAGAATGACTGAGTATCGGAGAGACGACCTCTTCGCTTTTCCCGTCTCGCTTGATCGCGAGTATCCTTTGAAAATACGCGCTGATTTCGCGCCTGTCTCAAGCTGTTTCCCGCGCGCGCGTGTGCTAAGCTCGCAATAATCAAGTATCGTCCTGAAACGAGGAGAAGCTACAGGTGATGGAGAGACTTTAATTCACTTCGACTTAGCTCGAGCAGCGGACGGGGCTCTCGAGATAAGCTCGGTTAACGGTGGTAAGGCGCGCCTCGATGAATCTCAAACGGAGGCACTCTCATGCGAAAGCACAATCGCCTTCGCCGCATCATCCCCTCGCGCGGACAATTCCACTGTGGCTTTCGTGCCACTCACGTCGTCGCTTGTACGAGTTCCTCCTATCGGAAATTCGGACATTCCCGCGATTTACGCTACGACGGCATTTTTCTCGTATTTCAACATTTCGTTCTCCTATCGTCCTATCGTAGATTCTTGTCGCTTGAATGCGAAGGTATGCTCAATGAGGATACAATTGAAGATACATCGTACTTTAGTATATATATAATTTTTTCCATTTTTTTATAATAAATTTTTTAAATGTTATGTCGGTCACACTCTTATTAGACAGACTGTACAATTTTCAGGATCCAGAGTGTCTTTCCACTCATCGAGATTCGTCTTCGATCGGTAAATCCGAGACGTTTCACTGAGAAATTTGCCAAGCACCACTCGAAAAGAGAAAGAGGAAGAAAGGGAGAAAATATGCGCAGGGATTGCAGCGCGTGAGAGGCTGCGAACGTTAATCGAATCGCGCTGGGCAAGCTGACCACGTTTGGGTCATCGAGTTGAAAAATCGAACTTTACACTCGGAGAGCACTCGGCGAGCACGAGGGAGAAGGAAATTGCCTCGACTTCCACGTGTGTGGCGGCGAGTGGCTGGCGATTATGTCCCGCGAGCTGTGCGTCCTCCGGAAAAATTGGACGAAAGAAACCGCCGGGCGGATTCAATCGTACGTCACAGGGGAGCGTGATGGCGTTGCTCGTATCGCGTCTCATTCGAGCGGTGGAAAGTCCGGTTCGCGCGAGGTAAAAGTTCGCGGAGGTGTCCTTCCCTTGCGTGAATGCAACAATAGGGACTGTCTCTCTATCTCTCTCTCTCTCTCTTCCTCTCTATTCTACTTTACTCTCTCTCTTGCGCGCGCAGGAGCTCGAGTGTGGGCTGTTAGGCGAATTCGTTTCAACGTTGTCGGTCATTGCGAAGGTGTTTCTTGTTAAGGTTGCCGTGGAAACCGTGGGGAGTACACCCCCATTATCTAGCTGCCGACAGCGAACGCCCGCCTGCCCGCCGCCCGCTCGTACGTACGTACGCACCACCACCAGGATCTACTGTGCAGTAAGTAGGTCAATATCGGCTAAATCACAGCCGGGATAACGGCTGGCACCAGAACGGAAGAGCGTTTCTTTCGCGACACACAGCTGATAGTGCTCTCTCGCCGCTGCTTTCGTCGAAGCAATCGTACCCCGACCGTAATCCGGCCATGGTTCTTCATCTTCTTCGCTCAAATACCTGACCAAGATGATGCTTGAGCTTTCTTCCACACGCCAAGATCTCGATATGAGCGAGAGTTGGCATGTATAACGGCCTACCGAAAACCTCATGTTGACAAAAGTTGGGACTAGTTCGGTTTCACCTCCACCGAACGCGGAGATTACTTAACCACCCCCTGTGAGGGTCTACCTGGTCGTGGTAGTGTCTCACCTGCCGCACGCTTGTCGGAAAATTGCGCGAACACGTGTACGCAACTCTCGTATCCAACACTCCGTTAAGGATGTATCACTTATACTCAAGGTAATGAAAAAGTTATGAAAAAAATATAAATTGATCTACATTGCATTTAACCCTTTGCGCTCGAAGCCTTTTTCGCTCGAGCGAATCAGCAACTCGAGAGGAGTTAGCTGCTCCCGCTTATTTCATGAGTTTTTTACAGTTGACTCAAAATGATTTCGGACACAATATAACACTTTAAAAGACGGAATTTTGATTACGTATTTTCATCTTCAACTTTTACTTCCTTATTTTCATTTCTTCAAGAGAGGTGGGAGTAGGAGTATCTGGCAAGACAATAACAGCAGCTGTAAAGCTGTTACTACGCCAATTGTTGTGCATCATTTCCATAATTTATATAATTAATTTAAGTGTCAGATTATCAGATCGTTAAATATACATATTCTGACCAATAAAATAGTAATAATTATTATTATTATTGTTATATTTCTGATTAAATCAATAAAACATATTTCATACCGATATCAGTGAGTAGTCACTGATTTTCAGTGGAAACTCTTCCGTTTAGCTCCTTTCACAGTCTTATACTTCATTGATTTTGGCTAGTGAAAGTAAAATTTCGCTGTAAAATCCGTAATATTTTACTGGTTACTATTAAAAATCCTTTCAGCGAGATTTTATTGAAAACAATACTATATTTACAATTGACTCTACTGTTTCTCAGTGATAATACACTGATTCCACTTTAGAAAGCAGTTCTTTCCCAGTAAGCGACTTATCGTCGCATATTCATTCTAGAGTTCCTTCTTACTTCCCATCGTGTCGTTTCTCACCTATTTTCGTTGGTTCTTTCGCGCCTCCGCGTGATATCGTTCCCACGAATCTGTTTCGAGATTAATATCCCTGCCCTGCCGCAAGTTGATTAGCTCCGACGAATCATTGATGCGCGAATAAACCGCGATGATACAGGCGATATCTCCGGAAAGCGAGCGATACTGCATTTAAAGGGTATCGTGTGAACTAACCTCAGCTGCAAGTCGTCCGTAACTTTATCAAATAGTGACGTAACTGGCAGAGATACGCGAACGGTAATTAATCAAGTTCTGTAAATTCTGTTAACATCAACAGTGCATCGGTCGCAACTTGCTCGATTGAACTACGACTTTGCGCTGTGCACGTTACACAGAGGAAACAAATGTTACTAGAACAGCAAATGTGTCAATATGACAGCAAAAAAAAATTGTTTAGATAGCAAAAAATTTGTTTGGACAGCAGAAAGATTTGTTAAAAGTATTAATTGCTATTTGCTGGATATACGGACAATTAATACTTTTAACAAATCTTTCTGCTGTCCAAACAAATTTTTTGCTACCTAAGCAAAATTTTTTTTGCTGTCACTATATTGACAAACATTTCCCCCTGTTCTGCACACTGTTCTAGCAAAATTTGTTTTCTTTGTGTGGCGCATCACTCGCGCGATCATTCGGTAGTTTACGGGAGAAAGAAGAGACTGTGCGAACAATGTCCCAGAGGTCAAGAATTTCCCAGTCTTTATATCGTAAATTATACTTTGTAATATACAGAATGCAACTGTACTGTGCAGCTTAAGGATGTTTTGGGTGCAAATTGAAGTAGAAAATGTCCCATAAACATGCACAGTAAAAAATGTGTTAAATTAAAAACATTTCACATGTCTTAAACAGTTTACACAAATTTTCGTGTTAATTTAACGCAAGGGGGATATGTTGAAAAATAACACAAATATTGTGTCAAAAATTAACACAAAATTAAATATTCGTAATATGTTAATCGACTGAAGTACAACATTTCCACACGTTCGTCGTACTTACGATATATGATTCTAAATTCTCAAAAATTCGCTCGTCCCTCTTCCAGATGTAATTAACGACGCGGTGTTCGACGAGGATCACGACGAGATGGTGGTGGTGAAGGACATCGAGATGTTCTCGATGTGCGAGCACCACTTAGTACCGTTCTACGGCAAGGTGTCTATCGGCTACCTCCCCTGCAAGAAGATACTAGGCCTCAGCAAGCTCGCCAGGTAATTAAGATCTCACCCATGTATCCCTGTGTGTGTGTGTGTGTGTTAAGGGTCTCCATTATGCCCGGCTGATTTTCGAGGCGCGCGACAAAACGCCGCCGAGTAATTAACCCGGTGAGATCAGGCGATATCGTCGGGAAATCACAGCGACATGGCTCGATTAGAGAAGAGTCGCGGATGATCTCTCCTTCACTTGGACGATTTTAACTGCGACTCCGTCGCGACGTGTTCCTCGCGTGAAGCCGGTTCGAAGTACACGACGACACGTCGTCGATGACTCGAGTCGCAAAATCGCGACTTCCAGCCGGATCCTCGGCGTGACCTAAGCGAGCCTCGGGGACTCGATGATAACTATCTAATGCGCCATTTTTCGTCTCTTTATTCTCTTGCGCCGGTCATTCGACACACTCGGCGGCGGTGCCTCGGCAATTTCGTAACTCGAAGTTGCACGTCCGTTCAGCAGCCTGGCCTTGGTCGGTGACATATTAAGGCGGAAAGAAAGAATATGACGAGACTGGTCTCCTAAGACCACCGTACACTTTCACGCGGTAACGGCTCCCGCGGGCTCCGTTTACTCGTTAAACGCGAATAAACGGTCGGAAACCACTCCCCCGACTGACATTCCGACGTGTTCTCGGAATAATGGTGTACGACCGTTATCTCGCTCCCTACACAGCGCATAAACGGGGTGAGGATTTCTTTTCTCTGTTTGTTTCTTTTTTTGAACGATGGATAAGAGAGAGAAAGAAATGATATTTCTCCGATGAGAAATATTGGCCGACTTAAGTGAAGGACAAATTTACGCATTCGACAGTGTACTCGACATCGATTTATGCGCAAAAAACGAGTCGGTTGGATTAACGCGAATCAAGTGCTCTTTGGTACGCTGAAAAATGAGGTCGGTTGAGTCACCCTGACCAATGGACGACCAAACATTACTGTCAAACTTTTGGTGCCGCTTCTATATACAACGTGGATCGATTTGTGATTTTTTCCATAATTTTTTCATTATTTCGACTTATGGGCAATGCATCCTTGTCGCGTCAAGCGATCTTCCTTCCTTCCGTGCAGTACCGGGGCGAGATCACAAGAGAAACGTTTCCATGTACGCAGGATCGTGGAGATCTTCAGCAGACGCCTCCAGGTGCAGGAACGACTGACGAAGCAAATCGCGATAGCGGTTACCAAGGCGGTGCAGCCTGCGGGAGTCGCCGTGGTCGTCGAAGGAGTGTAAGTAACACGAAGTGCTCGAAAGATTCACACCGTGTGTCCTCGGTTTCGCGGCGTGAATCACGCCTGAAACCGACATCGCGCGACCGGACCAGGTAATCGGCATCAAAAAACGGCCTCCCGACGGTCTCTTGTTCGGCGAGAGCGCGACGAAGAGTCCGACTTTTGCGCAAGCGTGCTTTGTAGATGAATCGTTTATACGAGATATTGCTTCGCGCTACGAATATACTGACGAAACGATGATCCATGAAATAATACGGCGACGTTGCGTAACGTCGAAGCAGTTCGCGCGCCATTCTCGCCTTTCAATGCGGCCGCCCGCGGGATACGTGGAATAGTTTCCGCAGGTGGAATACGCGCGCGGGCACCACACGACCTTGCGTTACTACCGCACACGCGCTTGCATTGACCAAGCAAGGCAGCCCCGCGCGCGCTGGAGGTTCGCAGAAGTTAATTAAAGCATTCACGTAACGATCCGGTTGTTTGTTACACGGGATACGCATTAGCGTGCCGGGACCGATATGATAAATCTCGGCCAAGCCGGGGGTGGCTGAATGTTGTCACTTCGGCCGCCGAGCCGAGGGTTGTTAACACGTTCGCCACAGAGAAAATCAAGTGCTAAGGTTCAAATAAATCATTGCGCCGACATTCCTTGGCAAACCTTCATTTCGTCGTATTTAAATAAACGTTTTTTTTTTTTTCGTGAAAGAAGCCTTGTATTTCACACGTAAGTTTCTCAGTCTTTCTTTCTCAATATAGATCATCTCGTATTTTATCTTGTTTTCTTTACATAATTGTGTACAATAAACTTAGTTTGATAATATGAAGGAAAAAGAATCTGTACTGTCATACATGTGTGACGTTGGTAGCGAACGTGTTGAGCTGAATTCACACTATCAATCTATACGATGACAAATAAGCGTCCGTCAATCCTCCGTCAAAATATTTTTCAATACTTTTTTATCAGGATATTCATGGCGAATTCGGTTGAATATATTAGTGCGCGCCATTAGGCCCATATTCATAGTCCGTCTTTATATTTAAAATTGTCGTAAATTCATCTTTAGACGCTGCATAGATCGTTCCATTGGCTATAAAACATCTGAAGATGAACCTCAGACGCGATCTTAAATATAAGAACGGACTATGATACCGGCCGTAGTGCGCACTATGCGTCCAGAATTCGCCATAGTATAGCACTGACCGATATTCCTCAGTCAGATTTTATATTTAAAATCGTCTTATATTTTCATCCTCGGATACTTTGTAAATAATAATTTTATCGATTTTAGCTGAACTATATTACACTTTTCTACCTGTGAATGAAACGAGTGTATAAATTAGCGTTGAAGAAAAAAGTTCCGATGTAGCACTAGTTCAGCTAAAACGAAGAAACCTGATGAAACGATCTATGCGGTATCTAAAGATGAACTTGAGGTGATTTTTTATATAAAATCTGACTATAGTTTGTATTCACAATCGGATCTTATATTTAAGACCGTCTTAAGTTCATCTTCAGATGTTGTATGGCTCATTTCATTAGCTACGAAACATCTGATGAACTGACTTAAGATGATTTTAAATATAAAATCCGACTATAAATACCATCCTATGAATATCGTCCATTAAACATTGAAGAATGTTTTGACGGAGAATCGACGGACGCTCGTCTACCATCGACTGGACGAGTAGAATGAATCAACCCTTAATCACCAAGGCTGCGTCCTGATACTTAACGATAGTACTGGAAATCTATAGTATAGTATACGGAATGTGAACTATAAATTTTCAGTATGCAATTTTCATTGCGATACAGCAAAATATATCAAAAATATAATCAGATATTTTCACGCCTGCAATTTTTAATTGTATCTGAGATATATCTTATTCAAATATTATTTTCAGCACACTCGATATCACAATTTTTTTCTTTGAAAAAGATATTTGCAACATTCGCATACGACTATGACCGATATGAAAATCTTACAGATATCTTTCAGATATTTCCTTAATATCTTGACAACCAAATATTTAGACATTCGGATATTTTCCAGATATCTCTGTGATACATTTTGCTGCGTGGCTGCATTGGCAATGAATATCAGAACGAAGCCAAAATATCGAGGAGCACGCGAGTTCACGGATCAAGGTTCCATCCGTTCGCGAGTAAAGATTGATCCACGCGATCCTTCTAAACGGGAACCTGTCAAATCACCTTTGAAACATTCTCCGATACTTTTTTATCAGAATATTTGCAGTATCCGTCACCATCGCCACATTGAAGAAGGTTTTAACGATTGACGGATGCTCGTCCGTTTGTACCGTCTAGACGGGTAGCGAGAATCAACCTTAATTCGGAGAGTTCGTACCCACGTGCGCGCGATGTATCCGAAAATCATACGCGAGCACTCGAAATATCCGCGAAATATAAATGCACCCCTGGCAACAATATGACCGTCTTGGGAAGTAATCGTCTGGTGCAAAAATAACCGGCTTATTGTCGTCACGCGTTAATTTGGTCGGCGTCGAGCGCTATTTTTGCCGAACCCGCACCGTCGTTAACGCCGTCGGTGATTATTTTCACCGGCGCCGGCGTTATTTCCACCGGCTGCGCTTTCAATCATTGATAAAACCGAGCTACTCTTCCCGCCGTCGATCGACGCGAAAATAATAAATCGATATCATCACCGTATTGCGACATCGGCGCGAGCGTATTTCCCGCGAGGCGGAAAGTCACGTTAGGTTAATCGAATCCGCCCGGATTAGTTAATGAAGTGCTCGTTCGCCTAGACTGCTGTGAATAAAATATGTTCCGCGCGCCGCGTTTTCCGCCCGTTCCCGTCGTGATCACTCTTATCAACGATAACGCGCGAATCGATGGCGCTGATAAGTAAGAGCGATCGCGACGAGAGCGGGCGGAATATATTTTATTCATAACACTTCTGGCGAGCCCGTCTCGCTCGGCCGAGAGATAGACAGACAGACAGACAGACAGATAGAGAGAGAGAGAGAGAGAGAGAGAGACTTGAGGGTGTACCGCGAGATCTCTTATTTTTCTCTCCTCTCGCGTTCTTTTTTCTCCTCCTTTTTGCCTCCGCGCGGCTGATTACACAGTAATCCGTATAATTGATCGGTCGATCCGCCGGTGAAAAAAACTTACTTTGCATACGCGTTCCAGGCACATGTGCATGGTGATGAGGGGCGTGCAGAAAATCAACAGCAAAACAGTGACCTCGACGATGCTGGGCGTGTTCCGGGACGACCCGAAGACCCGCGAGGAGTTCCTGAATCTGGTGCACAGCAAGTAAGGACGGGGGCCAAGAGAACGTGCCGTCGTCGCCAGGGACCATTGATTGAGAATGCGCGGCACCGGCCCCCCTCCCCCTCCCCCCCCGTGGATCGCCCCGTCATCCCGTTCATCCGATTGCTACCTCGTTGCAAGGACCTCGCTGGGAGGAGCTCGCCCAGGAGGCAGGTCGCCGTTCCGAACTCACTCGCTCTCTCTCTCTCTCACTCTCTTATTTGCCCGTTTTCATTTCATTTCCCTGAGAAATTATTCTCGCCTCCTGCGTCGACCTGTCCGTCCTCCTCGTGTCGTACTGCCGTCACGAGCACGCTCGGGACGGGACAGATCGCTATTCGTAAGAGCGGATGGCACGAGACTCAGGATGAACGATATGAGAGCGCGGCCTGCTGACGAAAGCGCGCTTAAACTGCTGATCGAGTGACAAAGACAATATCCGACAATATCCGACGACGCGATCCGTCGTCCGCTCGTGAGCCCTCCGGCGGGCGGACCACGGGCGGGGAACTCACGAGCGGCTGGTAGGTCGGACGACGTTCGCGACGTGCGTTCTCCGGGACGAAGGGGCAGCGAATAGACGGAGCAGCTGAGACGGACAGCTCGGGAGTAGTTGTTTAATTCGAGATATTTAACGCGCGACCGTCGCTGCTGGATCAGCGACCGACCCGCCGAAAGAACCACCCGCCGTTCTCTGTTCCTTCCGCCGAGCGCTGAGAACGTCGCCCACCCAAGACTTGTCCATTTCGAGGTGTTTTTAGGAGAATTTTTCGCCCCCGGGACTCCCATCCACGGCACAAACCAGCGCGCTCGAGGAGTCGACGCGCTTCTCGTGACAATAAATTGTATATCTTTGTACGTGTATATCATTTATTTGCTCTCTCTCTCTCTCTCTCTCTCGCTCTCGATCTCTGGAGAATTCTTTCAAAGAAACCGCGTTTTGACTCCTTCATCGGTCTGTGCCGCCCGATGTGAGCTCTCGGGACTCGATTTAACTTCGTCGATACACACGTTGTGGAGTCTTCTCAATAATGAACGGCTCATCGCGTGTCTCGAGTGAGAAACACGATCCAGCCATCGGGTTTCACACCGTTGTCGACTTGCGTCGTGCAATCGTCCACTTTTGTTTGTCGCATATACGGGATATGTTCGGTGAATGAGAGACAGGCGTGCCAGTCGATAGATAATTTTTAAGTAGCCTGGCGGACAAGCGCGCTCGTAGAAACTGAAATATCTCTCTCGTGATATCGAAAAACCATGTCGTTCTAATTGAGGCTCCTGGCCCCTCGCTGCAGTCGTCTTGTTTGTCAACGTCAGAAGCGAGAAACGCTTGCCCAAAATTCTCGCGGAATAATATATATGCGTTGAATAAAAGAAACTTGGCCATAAAATGACACTCGTGGCCGATTAAGCGCATTCGTGGAATATTTCGAAAACTTTCCTTTTGCTCTAACAATCGATAAATAACCGTAAAATTAACATAATATGCAACTTTTTTTTAGTCTATCTTTATTATTATTGAATAAACGGTAGAATAAAAATTCCTTCTAGATCAAAACATATATAAAATAATATAGTTGTTTACACTTATTAGATTATAAGATAAAAAAATATAAAGTAAAAAAGGAAGAAAACAACATAGTATCATTTAAACAGATTAACTAAAACAGTTTTTCTTTTCTCATAATTTTGCCACGTTAATTTTTCGGCTGTTTATTAATCGTTACAGTAAAAGGAAAGCTTTCGGAATAGTTTACATAATGTGCTCACAATTGATCATAAATATCGTTTTATAGACATATCCTTTTATTTCAACAACTTTTATTCCGCAAGAATGTCAGGCGTATTTTTCCTACGAATGCTTCTGACGTCATGAATCAAGGTCGTGGCGAGGAAACAGCAGTTTTAGAGCCTTAGTGGAATGGGTAATTTGTCGGTTTAATATTGTATGCTTTAAGTCTTTGCCTTTAAGCAATTCACAATGACTGTCTTGTGTCTTGAGTCTTAAACTAAAAAACAGTTCTGTTTGTGATTGATAACAAACGATGTATAATAAAAAAACGGTGGATAATAAAAGAATGATAATTTAGACAAAGATTAATGACATAAAGCATTGTCTTAGAGGTACAAGTCAGCCATTCTGCTGAGGCTCTTAAGATTTTAAGGCTTCCGTCGTTTCAGTCCACGTAACGAGCGCGATCGTGCAACGAACGAGCGCCTATCGCCGAATACCCCGTACATTCCTTTTCTTCGACGAGCGATTATTCCGTAGTTTTAATTTAACGTTCAATTGTGAAAAGAAGCGTCGCGGAATGCGCACTGCCACAGCCATGCGCTGCGCATCGCGACGAGCGTCGTTCTCAAAACGCGTACAACAACACCGTGCTTGCCTAATCCATTCGCCGATGCGTTCCCCGGAGTTGAGGATCACCCTCGTCGGGGAGAAAGCTTGTCTTACCGTCGTGATCGCGTAGAATTAATCTTGACATCATCGACCGATGTGTCGCGTGTTCCGCATTATTATTATTATTATTATTATTTTCTTACTATTATTGTTATTATTATTACTAATTTCGCGAATTATTCACCTATTGCGAATTTATGTGTTCATTTTTCTCATATGAGCGAAGTGCCACGCGACAGTGGATTATTAATAATTTATCAAGTTATTTTGATTTACTCGCGTAACTTTATGGGGAAATCACGAGAATTTTGAGTTTGACACAGGCATTACACGTAAAGATTCACGCAGGACACACGTTTGTCTACCGTTATTGCGTTTCACCTCGCGCCATCACACGAATGTGTCGCGCCGAAATGGAGGATTTCGTCAAGACGTTCGCTAACACGCGCGGTTAGTTTGTTAGTTTGTATGCGTAACGATTTTCGTTAGGATATGTGATTCGAAAACGTCCTGCCTCAATAGACTGAAGTAACACTGAGCTTCAGTATATTCTCCAATTATACTTTCTGACGCGCTCAAGCGGAAAGAAATGTTCAAATTACTTGTGAAAGTGAATGTTCAATATTTGTAATATTTTTCTGATACTATTGCATAAAGTTATATTTATATTTTCGACAAAGACGTTGCACCATCTCTCTTTCTTTCTCTCTCCCTCTCCCCTCCTCCTCGCCGAGTCTCGAGTCAAGATATATTCGCGCACAAGTGCGACGTTACAACGAACGTTCGATGCGTACTTCCGCCCGGAACAATTATTAATATAATTATGCAAGAGGGATCCGACCCACATGGAATACGTTTCGAGAAAAATGAAGATGAAAATTTGGATACATGAATTTCAAAAAATGTAATTTGAAAAATGTATTTTAAAAAACGTAAATAGCACTGAAGTTCTTCACAATCGATTTAAAAAGTCAAGCATGATGCATTTTCTATTCTTTTCTTTAAGGGCATTCATTGACAAGCTTAATCCTTGAAAAATGGATAAATAAGACGCGTAAAACAGACGAGTAAAAAATGGCACAACTAATAGAAAATAAAAACTGTTTTTTAATTAATTTTAGACATCCATGAGGGTCTTGCATCTTTTTGTTTTATGTAGAAAGATGGGTTTTATGTAGGTATGCAGACTACTTATTGGTAAGTTCCGATCTACAATAGGTGCTTTAATCTCTAAGCCTTAAGAAATTGACCAATCACAGTTGAATGTGAAGTGAATAATTAACTGTGATTGGTCAATTGCTTAAGGTTTAAGGCTTAAAATACTTATTGTAGACCGAGACTAACAAAATCTCAAAGACCATAATTTTGAGGGAAAGGGAAGGGGAGGAGGGTTAGATCTTTCTTGCATAACTATGGCCAATTTAAAATGTAACACCAACGTGACTTTTTTCTATGAATGTCTCCTACACATCCAATTTCGATGTCTCGATGTTCCTCATGACCGGCGACCCGCACATCGTCGACGTGCCCTCGTTCAGATCATGCAGATTCCCCGCGTCACTCTGACGAAGGAGAACAAACATGTTGCTGTCCGTAAGCTTCCGGTTCCTGGCCGGAATTGCCGAACAACAAGGAGTGCCGCAGGGTCGTCTCACCGCGCCGAGATTCCCGTCCTTCATGCTTTTATCATTTGGCACCTTATTGTTGCAAATCGTTGTGGTTTCCAGACGCCTCCTCGCACTCTTCGTGGGACACGGTACGACCGGTTCACTGGGAAAAGGTATCTCCGTTAATTTCAACCACTCACAACTTTCACAAGTCAATGTTCGTTCATTCTTTTTTAGTTAAACGTGACGCATTGAATTTGTTGAATACCTAAATAAGCACATGAGCGATTTAACTGTCAAAAATAGTGGGAAAATTGAATTTTACTGTTAAAAAAGTAAGAAAATAGTGAGTTAACTTGAAAAGAAGTGAGCTTTTTTCATATAATTTGTACGTTATTAAAAATTAAACTGTTTATCTATTATACCGTATCTCTAAGAAACAGAAAATATTGATCTAATAGTGAAAATCAATGAGAAAAACAGAAAATATTGACCTTGTAGTGAAAATCAATGAGAAAAACAAGATTTGAATTTTGAGGAACAAAAAAGTTACATGATACATACAATTTATTTTAAACTCGATTTTAGGAGCATATTCAGATACAATGAAATAAAAAAAAAAATTAATTCTTTGTGATTTTTCAAATATACTTAACGAAATAAAGTGAGAACAATACTTGAGTCCAGTTAAACTACATTGCAATATATTTCCAGTATGTTGAGATATCCTTAGAGATATTCTAAATCTTTTTGTCAAACAAAAACAAATTTAGAAAACAAAATAAAAAAACATTTAAATTACGGATTTTTCTATTGAAAGTAGACTAATTAAGTCAACTTCTTAAGAATAATATTAAATAATATCCAATTTAAAGAAAATATAATCCAGGTGTGTTCTTGACGGCCATTATCTGTTTTTTTTTGTTTCGTTTATAAATGACTTATTTTGACCTAAGGGATAAATAAAAATAATGGATGGACAAATGTGGACAATTAATTACACTACATAATTTGAAAAAAATACAATCAGGTGTATTGATGACGGTCATTATCTGTTTCTGATAAATCTGATTAAAAACAATTTAAAAATAAAATAATTCTTCACTTTATAAACATTGGGTCGTCGAAATTGTTGTTACTTTCTGTTTTCATTAGATCTTTTCTTTTATCTTTAAAGAAACTAGTTACTGAACATAATTTCTTGTGACCGAGTTCTTTTTAAAGAGTTCGAGTCGAATAAAAAAGTGAGTTTTTTTCTTAAAATTTAAGAAAAGAGATGTTTCGAAATAAATGAGGAAAAATGAGAAATATGAGTTGCTTTCATACCTGGTTGAAACGATAAATACGTGTTTCATGTGTTATAATTCACCTATACATATGTTACAATATATGCCAATAATAACACGCGTATCACGTTATATGTAATTAATAAGATTAATTTGTGTTACTTCTATCATTATCATTATTGACATCGTGATACTAATATTAATATCAGTGACGGATGATGACTTTTCGGAGCCTGATGTTAACATTATTTCAGGAACCTCTTAATTACTTAAATGAATAAATGAAAAATGTTTCTGAAATAGGGCTGTCTTTCGACAAGAGCCTTAATACTCTAACACCTCTCTCTAATTTTTATATAAACCCACCACTGATTACAATATATTTGTAAGTATCGAATTACAAAAGTCAAGTTTGATGTTTGTTCAAGTGGCGTGAGACAAAATCTTACGGTGGAACGACCATAGTTGCTGGACACGGGACGCAAGGACTACAACAGGGTATCGGAGGGCAACGAAGGACTCTCAAGGCCTCGACGTTCAAAGACGACACTCCTCGCAGTAGCGCCCGCTGAATCGCGTTCTCGTATTCCGCTCGTTCTTTCACGATCCTGTCGTTCTCTTTTCGAAGCCGTGCGATCTCGCTTTCGAGCTGTCGAGCAGAAGAAGGAACGTTATCAGTAAACACATGGCGATGTTTATAAACACACAAGCTCGCGATCTCGGTAATCTCTCGGGCAGAGCTACCTCGGACTCGTGTTTAATCCTGTCTTTCTCCTGAGTTTGCACCGACACAGTCGTGGGAACGTCTTCAATCCTCTTCCTCTCGTCCACGGGTCTTTTTTCCTCCGTTTCTTTCTTTTCGCCTCTTCTCTCCTGTTCCTCCTCATTTCTTCTCCTCTCCCTCTCTTCCTCTCCATTTCTCTTCTCGGGAGATTCTTCTCGGTCCTCCTCTTCATCCTCCCTCCACTCCATTGTTTTTTTCTCTTCTGTATTTTCTTCTTCATCTAGTTCTACGGTATCGTCATATACCTTATCATTCTCACCTTCCTTGAGTGGTGTTGCAGGGTCACGTTGCTCAGGTATCTCCAATTGATCGTTCATTCGCCGTTTATCAATTCTTCTCGATTGATTACTTGTTCTCGGCGATCGTCTCTATCGTGATTGTAAAAATCGGTAACAGCTTGTAATCTACTCTTTGATTTATCAACACAGCCTTAGGCACAAGGCATCTCTTACATTCTGATAATCTGCTATTTGAGCCTTGAGATCTGCCACTTCGCACGCTCGAGCCAATAATTCCTTGCTCAACTTGTTCACCTCGTTTTTACAGGAGCCGATTTTGTTCTGCACGATACCGCTCCATTGTTGGATTCGGCCGAGGATGTCGACGAACACCAGCTTGTATGGGAAAGAAATAAAATGGAGAAAATGAACTGAGCTCCCTTCTGATTCAGTTTTGCAGGTGAGAAAGGAGATTTGCTATTCGATTTGCCGAAACTGATGTATACGTGTTTTCAACGAGTTCGTCGTAAAATACAAAAATATCAATTGTATCGGGTGATCAATTGTACCCTCGCCTCTTTCGCCCTCGAGACGTCGAAACACTTTTACGACATTCTACTTGAATGTGGGGCTCAACCTTTAAATCGTGTTCGAAGTTCTCGCCCAAAGTTGCTAGAGCTTTGACGGCCTCCTCGAGGTTCTGATGCACGTATTCGATTATTTCATCTACCTTCCTGTCCCTACCAAGGCAAATTACACGGATGATAACAACGTTATATTTAAGATTAACCGGATTATTTATTATTTTTTAAGAGGGTATTCTGGTTTGAAACTTTGTTTTGTAAGTAATCTTTAGAAATTTGTTTGGAAAAAACTACAAGTTACACAATTCTGAAGTTTTGTACGAATATTGATCTATATTTTAACTATATAATTCCTACATTATTATATTCAATATTAATAAAATTATAAATAATCTTGTATAGCGCTGAACGAAAGTTTTGTTTGCATGGTTCTAGAACACGACTCTAGATGTTGTAGACTTCTGAAACTAAAACGGTGAGAAAATTATTAAACTATAAACTTGTGGCTATCGTTTCTACTCCGATAGGGGATAAAAATTTACTTTTGACAAAATAGCACGATTTAAAAGAGAAAAATCGATTTTTAGCCCGTTCTTGTCAGCTTTGAGTCTTAAAAAAAATTGAAATATCAAAGATATTGACTTTTCGTCGCGAATGGGACGATGGTCGCAAGTTTACAGTACAATTTTTTTACCGTTTTTGTTCCAAAAGCCTACAACGTCCAATCAACGTTAATCAACAGCTCAACGTTAACAAAATTACTTATAACTTTATTAATATAATATTAAATATAATAATGTGTGTAAATTACTATATAGTATAGTTAAAGCTTAAATAAATATTTGTGCAAAATTTCAAAATTATATGCCTTAAGTTTTTCCAAAAGAAATTCCTAACAATCACCTATTAAGCAAAACATTTCAAATGAGAATATCGCCTTAAATGCGGAAATTTAATCAGAATTTCGCTCGAGACGATAGAGCATCTTGTGAAATATCTTGGTCGTTTACCCGACTAATCCCGGTTTCTGTAAGATGCAGATGCAGCAGGGACCACTCGCAGTGAGAGGCCGCTTGTTTTCAGAATTTTGGGCTTCAACTTTTGTTTCCGCGGTGTCTTCTATAGGTATGGACAGTGAATTCGAGGGTGGTGATGGTGGTGATGGTGGTGGTGTCGGTGGCGGTGATGGGGATGGTGGACTTGATACTTCGATGTCAAGTTTCGGCGAAACATCTTCAGGTTTTGTTTCAGGTTTAGGCTCAGGTCCAGATGCGAGTTCAGGTGCAGGTCCAGGTTCCTCAGAAACGTCTGCACCACCCCCAAGGCGACTACGATCGTGCACTCTCGACGAATTGATCTTACGAGCGATCGTGGTCACCGATTTATGATTCAAGATTTTGCTCGATAATGGACGACGTTCGCAGATAACAAGACCTACGAAACAAATATGAAAGACATGCTCGGTGAAGAGACAGAAAGAATATCTCTAATAATCCAGCTTACCGGTCTTGCTGTTCGAAGATGTGCGCGGCATTGTCCGATTTCAATTATCGACGATATCGAGAACCTCGTTTTTCTAGATTTATTAGGTATTACGCGTCTCTCGGACACTTGACGTATCAAATTTCATATCCTTGAAATCTCGCGCAATGACCGTTCCGGAGATAAAACGAAAGATATTGTCGGAAGATCTTTGCGTTTCTTGTCGAGATCGGTCTGGAAATTTGTCGGCGGACTTGTCAATTTAACATGTCAATTTAAACGTGATTCGTAGAGCGGTACAATCTAGACAATTTAATGACAGCGGGAGGAAGGTGCGAACTGACATGAATTTTGCAGACTATCGGTGTATTTGAAAGGTTCAAGAATCTCAAAGTAACAAACGGACTCGCATCTCGCGCGCGTGATATCGACGAAAAATCTAGTAAGGATTAAATAACGATTTTATGTATTATGTAAAACGCTCAATGTTTTTTATGAAATTTGCAGTTTATGAAAAAATACGATGTATTCGTTGCTACAATTTCGATCATTTTACATCGTTGTAAATTCCAGAGCGAACGAGACGAAAAGAACATTATTTGTCAAAAAATGTCATTTTGCGTATCTTTGTATTTGAATGTAAAACACAAGAATTTTTTCGTTTTCTCGTTTCCGACGTCATCAAACAAGGAAAGTTGCAGTGACTATCCTGTAGCCTTAATGCCAGTATTTATTAAAATTCTCATCGTTATGCTCATGGATATCAAGATGATCAATATCAGGATATGCGTTATACGCCGTTCAACGCGTATAACGCATGTCCTCCCAATTCTTTTTCCCCATATATTTGTATGAAAATATAAATCAAACAACACCTTATCATACTTGCGATTATCTTCGTTAATGTGCGAGTTTTTCAAATACGGGCAGGTAGGTACAGTATCAGTGGAATTAATTGTGCTCTCATGTTACAAAATATCCGATTCCACAATACATGTACATATGCGCGCGTTTTCACATTGACATTATATTACAAACTGTTTCGGGCTTTTAATACCAGAATAGAACGTTCCTACGATCCTATTTCCGGTTTACAGAAGCGAACAAAGCGTATTTCGGGTTGGCAACAACTGAGAGATTTGAATGCGAACAAATATGTTTATCAAGTATGATTAGCGTCTATTCCCCTTTGTATTTTCGAAATTTTATACACCGATCAACGTATATGATCGATGTTCAATAAAAGTAGAATTTATGTGAAATTACACATGTAAAAGTAGAATTTATGTGAAATTACACATGTACACTTAACTATAAATATACATTATCCTAGGTAGCCTTCTTATCACCCGGTGTCGGCCTGTAAACGCCGATCACGACAGCGTGATCCCTCTCGTACGGTTCGAGCGTGATCTGCTCCTGCGGCTTCAGTTTGTCGGCAGCAAGCTTTTGCACTTCCTGTGTGAACACTGCCTCGGGTGGTGCGGTCGAGTCTATGCAACTCGCCTGGAATTCACGAACATGATCAATGCAAGATCTCCATTCTCATATGTGTTTCACAAGACGCTGCGATGATGCACAGATCAATCGCGGTCAACGCTCACCTTGATGGAAATAACAAAGTGCCCGCCACTCTTGAGGAAGTACTGTGCGTTGAGCGCGACTATTCTAGCCTGATCCGGTTGCGCCACATCTGAAAATATAGTGTCCACCATCCCTACGAGCATTCTGTATTTTTGAGGATGTCGCGCGTCCTCGACGATAGGAATGATATTGGTCCTCTTTTTGGCGACGTTTATCAGATCTCTGCCTGATCTGTGAGAAAACTCCACTGCGTAGACCATCCCCTCCTGCGGACATAAAAACGAAGGAATCACGCGTTGTAGAATCAAACAGATTCTGTCGCTGATACGAAATATATAGAGTGTTCCATTTTAAGTGATACAGTCAATTATCTTGAAAATAAAACATTTTCGGGAAAAATGTTCCGTGTAAAAGTTGTTTAAGTGGCGCATTATTATAGCGATGTTAATGTGACTTTGGACAGTATTATTAAAGTCACATAAAAATTACTTAAACATTTTTTTGAACGGAAATCCCTATTTTTGATTGCATATTCTTGTAGTTGATCTGACCTTAACAATGCTATCCAAAGTCACACTAACATTGCTACGTAATATGCTACTACAACCTTTATATAAAACATTTTTTCCCGAAAATGTTTTATTTCTCAAGATAATCGACTGTACTACTTAAATGAAACATCCTGTACATCCATATATGTTTGTACGCACGTTTCCTTGCCAAAGTAAAACTCAAGTCTTACTTGATGAGGAAACGAGCATGTGATCGTTCTAGCACCACTTCGACACCAAGCTGGTAATTATGCGCTAACCTGGCTCTAATGTGTGCATGAGTGATATCTTATTCTCCAGAAAGAGACGGGTGAGTCTTTGCAAAAGCGATACTCACCGAACCGACTATGTCAGCAACGTGGGACACGGAAGTTCCAGAGGCAGCGCCTAGATACAGTACTTTGCTTCCTGGATCCATATGGATCTTATCGATACCGCCGAGAATAGCAGCAGCCAATTTTGATCTGAACGGGTTCCACACTCTATACTCAATCTTCTCACCCTTCGTATCCTGTTGTAATTTGCCAGCATTTCAAGAATATTAATTCAAACTTGAATACATTCAAACATAAATATGCAGTTGAGATTAGCGTGATCTTATAATTACCTCGATGGTGATTCTCTTCTCGCCGTAAACATCTGATCCGGGTGCATAATTCAGCGTCACTAACACGTCCTCTTTCCCTCTGGCTATGAAAACACCCTGGTGACGATGCGGTTCTATTAACACAGTCTTTCCTCCCTTGAGACTTCCGCGCCCTCCTTTAAATGCACCACGACCACCGCCGCCGCCACCGCCACCTCGTCCCCCACGCGGAGCACCTCTTCCACCGCCTCTGCCGCCCCCACGGCCTCCACCTCTGCCGGCGAAACCACCTCTACCGCCTCCACGGTCTCCTCTTCCTACTCTCCCTCGTCCTCTAAAAGGTGGCACAAATCCTGCAATTTATATTGAAGTAAAATATTAATATTTAATGTTTTTTGACATATATAGTAAAATGATTAGAATTCATTGTGCTAATTATTTGTGGTAATAAAGAGATACATGAAACAATCATAAAAAAAGAGATCGGATAATACAACATTGCTAATTTACAGGATGTCTATCGCTGAGTGTTTTATCTATTGTATACTTGTAGTTTAAGTAAATGTAGACAAAATAGTCCTCTATTATTTTGCAAACCATGCAAAATTTTGAATTATTATTCATTAAAAATAGCCATATACAGGAGTTTTTTTAATATCTCAAAAATTTGTGTGATTATAATAAAATGTCATTTAAAGGTAAAGGACTTTTTTATTCAAAATGGCCTAATTTATACAAGTATATGACAGCTGTTATACTCAGTGATAGATATCAGTATATTGAACCTTGAATTTGTTACTAGGCACAACAGCTGTCGTATACTTGTAGATAAGGCTGTTCTGAACAAAAAAGTCCTTTACTATTTTGCAAGTAACATGCAAATTTTTGAGTTAATAATTAAAAAAGCCTTTCTAACAGCCATTTTCAATAATTAATAACTCAAAATTTTGCATGGCTGTTTACAAAATTATACAAGACTTTTTGTTTATATTGACCTGAACTACAAGTATACGACTGATGGCACGGTTTGTGACCTGACATCCTGTACATTTAATACACGCACAATATAGTAATTTATAATTAAATACCCTCTGAATAGAGCTTTTTTAGATTCTTGTTATTATAATTTTGTATTGCACAAATCATAAAGTTCATCATTTACACACATACACAGATAGATACATACCGCACGCGTGTACGCACGTTTCATGTGGTGAAATTGTTAAGTAAAGTTGGGTTAGGTTTGATTATGATCACGCTGTGCGATCAAGTATTTTTGGAATGACATAAAGATACATTTACAAGTACTATGAACGATTCTAGAAACAACAACATGTCTAAATAATACATAACAAAATACTACTTAGGATCGATCGAGCGATGTATTAGTTTTTAAAATACATTACTTCGCTCTGAGGTTAGCCGGAAGCCACATTGACAATAATCATCATTCGACAATCGCAAAGTGACAAATAAATATGCACCGTGCATGTTTATATTACCTGGCTTACCCATGAAGAATTGTAGACCGTTCGGCTATTCCCGGCAAAACTACTCTCAACTTCTCCGTATAGCGTCCACGTGCCCCACACCCAAATCAGAAATTTCAACCAGAAAATGAACGAACTAAAAAATAAACGGCAATGTGAAGATACGTGAGGAAGAAAGGATACTTCCTTTCGGGATGTACAGATATAACACTGCATACGGCAGAACGCTGAATTACTGTTGCCCGTTTCATCATTATGGTTTAAGGCCGATATTCATAGTCAGATCTTGAGTTCATCTTTAGATGCTTCGTAGCTAATAAAATGAGTCGTACAGTATCTGAAGATGAACTTAAGACTGTTTAAAGCGAAGGCCAAAATGAGAATTTAAGTTCAAAGTCTTAAGAAATTAACAAATCATAGTCAATTATTCTACTAACATTCGACTGTAATTAGCTGAGAGTCGTTTTCTGGTTGGCTAATGGAGTCATGGAGATGGAAGAAATTCATTTCATCGGCATGATGTCACCGCGTCGATATCGCCGCGTCGGTCCTGAGTGATGTTTGGATTCAGGTTTCATGCTCCTGTTTATGTTAGCAACGGGATGACTTATCGCATTGAGAGATTACGGTTTCTCTTGTCTATAGTTGATCCATCGATTTTAAGACTCTCTAACGACACGTCGTTTCTTCGGCGTTATAATTTTAATTATAATATTTAACGTGCGCGAATATACATATGCGTACGTACTTACATCTAAGTAACATAGGGATAAAATATCTATACCTGGTGAATACCTAACCTAGTAATATCTGAAATCAGACAAGTCGGCCTCCGCTCTATACTAATATATTATTAATGTTTCAAAATAAGTCCGGACGTTACACTAGAAGTTCACTTTCCCAAGGATCCCGCTGCCCATCCACGCCAGGGCGTTTCTAGTGTAACGTCCGGACTAGTGCAGAAAGTGTTTCGAAAAAATACAGACCTCCAGTTTCTAGCTGATTGTGATGGAGACAAGCCTTAAAGTTGTCCCGGTCATAATTGAGAAACAGAAACAGAAATCTAGTTTGCTCTTGGCCTTGGCTCTTGTCGGAGCTAAAGCGTTTTCACCTTTAAATTATATATTCTTTATAAATAAATATAACATTTTATATTATGTGTATGATTACTGTATATAATTACTACGTATAATACAATACAAATGATAATATGAAGTAAGTACGCACACTTTATTAACTTGAAAATGTTCTATTTTTCTATAATCATTTGTAAATATACATTTTTGCTGCAGGATAAGCGTTGACGGATTGATTGTATATTTTCCATACGATTATATTTATCCGGAGCAATATGCTTACATGCTTGAACTCAAGCGTGGCTTGGATGCCAAGGTACTAATCTCTCTTCTTTGCTGTATAATATTATAATAATCCCAAATATTGAAAGTTTAAATTAATAAATTATATTCTTTAGGGGCATTGTGTGCTGGAGATGCCTTCAGGTACTGGCAAAACAATTACTCTCCTATCACTCATTGTGGCCTATATGTTGGAGTATCCCTTGAATGTGACAAAGTTGATTTATTGTTCTCGAACAGTACCAGAGATAGAAAAAGTTATAGAGGAATTAAAGAAGCTCATAGATTATTATGAGATAGAAACTAAGAGCAAGCCAAAAATTGTCGGCTTAGTTCTCAGCTCACGTAAAAATATGTGTATACATCCTGAGGTAATCAAAGTGTTTTGTTTATACCTTTTTTCACCAAAATTAATCCATACTAAATACCAAATTGACCGTGCATATTACATGCTTTATATTTCTACATATAGGTCAGTAAAGAACGAGAAGGTAAAATTGTGGATGGTCGCTGTCACTCTCTTACCGCGTCATATGTACGAGAGAGACACAATCATGACGAATCCACTCCAATTTGTAACTTTTACGAAGGATTTGACATGGAGGGTAGAGAACAGATTATGCCTCCTGGTATTTATTCTCTGGATGATTTAAAGGATTATGGGAGAGATCGCGGATGGTGTCCGTATTTCCTCGCAAGATTTACAGTAAGGCGCTGTGAATAATTTATTTTAATTTAAATTTGTGAATAATTCCAATTTATTTGGTTTCATTTACTTATTCATGTTTTCGGGCGATTAAAGCGTAATATGATACGATCTGAACAGGTAAGATAAAATTGACAATGTTTGACACTCCATCTCTCTTTTCAGATCTTACATGCACAAATTGTGGTATACAGTTATCATTACTTACTGGATCCGAAAATCGCGGAGACCGTTTCCAAAGAACTGAGCAAATGTTCGGTAGTTGTCTTCGACGAGGCTCACAACATCGGTAGAAAAAAAAACTAAGAACTAAAATTACGTTGGTGTCGGCACACCCGACAATTTGCAGTGCATTTGAGGGAAATGTATCATAAATTTCAGATAACGTCTGCATCGATTCCATGAGCGTGAAGATAAATAGGAAGCTGATGGAGAGAAGTACGAATAATATACAGCTCTTGGAGAAAACCGTGGCCGAGTAAGAAGCATTTTTTTCTACACGTATTAGCATTTAATTCATAGTTACGGTATCGTCAAATACGTATACTCCGATTTAGTATGAGAGACTGTGACGTGAATAAGTTGAAAGATGAGTACGAGAGGCTAGTTGCGGGTTTGAAGGATGCTCAGCTTGCGAGAGAGACCGACGTTATCCTGGCTAATCCCGTATTACCGAACGAAATATTCGAAGGTTAACGAACGTCCAATTTAGATCAAAAGTACTTTCTTCTCGCTCATGAGAAGCCGCAGATCTATTTTCCAAGATTTCTCTCCGCAGAGGTCGTGCCGGGCAACATACGAAATGCCGAGCATTTTGTCAGCTTCCTGAAACGATTCGTCGAGTACCTAAAGACTCGTCTGCGCGTCCAGCACGTCGTGCAAGAGTCGCCCGCGACGTTCTTGAGGGACATCCAAGCGAAGGTCTCCATCGAGCGGAAACCGTTGCGATTTTGCGCTCAGCGATTGGCGTCCCTCTTGCGTACCATGGAGATAACAGACATGACGGATTTCTCGCCGATAATCCTAGTGACGCATCTTGCGACTTTGGTCTCCACGTATACACAGGGGTTCACGATCATCGTGGAACCGTTCGACGATAAAACGCCTACAGTCCTGAATCCCATCTTGCACTTCAGCTGTTTGGATTCTTCGATCGCCATCAAGCCCATATTCGACAGGTTCCAATCTGTGATAATTACCTCCGGGACGCTCTCCCCGTTGGACATGTATCCCAAGATTCTCAATTTCCACCCGGTCATAATGTCATCGTTCACTATGACATTAGCCAGACCGTGTCTTCTGCCCATGGTAAGTTTAAAAACAAGGAAAATGCATCTCGGATATACAGGATGTCCCAAATCACAAACTTTATGAGGGCGTAGAACGGATTGAGGTGAATAAAAAAGTCCTCTACCATTTTGCGAACAACAAAATTTCGAATTATTAATTATTGAAAATGACCATGTGTTAAGAAATGGATGAAAAGTGAAATGAAAGTTTTTTGAAAAATTACTGAACATATATAAAACTGAAGAATTAAAATTTTTTTTATGAAATACAATGTAATACTGTAAAATATAAGAAAAGTTAAAGTATAGTCGATTCTTATCATAGCCGATTATTCTACTAACATTCGACTGTAATTAGACAATTTCTTAAGACACATTATGGATTGAGATTGGATTGACATTTGACCAATCAGAGCAAGCTTAAAGCCCGTATTAGACTACGGATTAAGATTAAGATTGAATTAAAATTCGGATCCAATCAGAGCAAGATTCGCTAAATTTGAGTTTATAATCAGACTAATTCGTAGTCTGATATGGGTATAACTAAACTCAAATTTAGTTGCGTTTTCACCGCAACTAAACTACGCAATTTTTTAAAGAAAAATTACTGAAATCCCGATTAAAGTAATTTCTTACTGAAATATTGATGAAATCATGACACAATAGAGTCAATTGAGAAATATTTTCAAACATAATTTCATTATATTTTCAGTAAAATATTTTCATCAGGGATAATACGCAAATTTTTGAGTTATTAATTAAAGAAGCCACTATATATAGCTATTTTTAATAATTAATGAATCGAAATTTCGCGTCTTGTTTGCAAAATGATAGAGGACTTTTTTTGTTCATCTCGATCCGTTTTACGCCTTCACGAAATTTGTCGCTGTTAATTTAGAACACCCAATATAACGTGATACTAACATGATTTGCTCTATTCATTAATGCGTTACATGTCTTTGCATTTCCAACGTCAGATCGTGGCCAAAGGCAACGATCAGGTAGCTATTTCGTCGAAATACGAAACACGAGAGGACGTGGCCGTCATAAGAAATTACGGTCAGCTGTTGGTCGAATTCTCCGCGACGGTGCCCGACGGTTTAGTCTGTTTCTTCACGTCGTACCTGTACATGGAATCTGTAGTGGCTGCTTGGTACGTATTTTGTTTGCGTTTAAGCCTCTTTAACATTCGTATGCTCACTTGATATACCGCAGGTATGATCAAGGCGTGGTGGATCAACTTCAGAGGCACAAGCTGCTGTTCATCGAGACACAGGACTCGGCGGAAACCAGTTTAGCTCTGATCAATTACATAAAGGCCTGCGAGAACGGCAGAGGCGCGGTGTTGCTTTCGGTCGCTCGTGGAAAGGTATCCGAAGGTGTCGACTTCGATCATCACTTGGGCAGAGCCGTGCTGATGTTCGGCATACCTTACGTGTACACGCAGTCGCGAATCTTGAAGGCGCGCTTGGAATACCTCAGGGACCAGTTTCAAGTGAGCACAGGCTAACGCTAAAATTATCCGTTACTCATGCACGCTTGAATGAAATGTGCACGTTTCCACGTATAGTTTTCAAGTTTCGGAAAAANAAAAAAATTTCTTTCCCCCCCCCCCCCATTTTTCCGCGGATTTTTTTGGCTTCTTGTCTTCTTCACGAATGAAAAGTAAATGTGGCAAGTGTTAGTTAGACATACGTGAATCTTTCTAAATGAATTTTTACGTTCGGATAGAAACAGAAGAAATCCACGGGAAAGGGGAAAAAAATGTTTTTTTTTTCTCGAAATTTTAAAACTATACTTCCACGATATTTTTGCAGATACGAGAGAACGATTTCCTAACTTTCGACGCCATGAGGCACGCCGCCCAGTGCGTAGGACGTGCGATCAGAGGCAAAACGGATTACGGTATTATGGTGTTCGCGGATAAGGTAAATTCTTCGCGAGCATACCTCGGAATGTTATGCCCTTAACTCACTTATATCTTCTCGGTAATAATTTTTGCGTCTCTTCTACACGTTTCTCTTTAACATCGTAGAGATTCTCAAGGATAGATAAACGAAGCAAATTACCGAAATGGATACAGGAGCATTTGACCGACAGCCTATGCAACTTATCTACCGAAGAAGCTATACAGGTATATCTTCGTTTTCCCTTTGGTAGAGTGGGTGCGAGATTAGTGATGACAATTTCGTGAGTTTTGTGCAGTCATAATCATTTATTTACAATATTCAGATCAGCAAAAGATGGTTACGACAAATGGCGCAGCCGTTCACGCGCGAGAATCAGCTTGGATTGTCGCTGCTAACGAGGGAGCAACTCGAGAAAGAAGAGACTGCCAGGATCGAAGAGAAAGCGCAACAAAATTGATAGACCGATGTATCGACAATAGGCCGAAATGATCCGTCTTAGGCTAATTAATTTCCCAATCAATCAATTATATCTGTGATCTGTGCCATTTGCAGGAAATATGTCACGATGTTGAGATGCGAACATCTATTTATAAATTTGTACTTCCGATCGCAACAAGTGTACTTTTACGGAATGTAAAATATATACCTAGTGGATGTACTTGTTTCCTTTCTTCCGACAGAGCGGCGAACGTCAACCTGCGAGTCTCCCACCTCGTCGAATTCCACAATCTGTCAGCAAGGTTTTATCAAGGATTCGATGCAATTAAAAAAGATTTAATAACAAATTCGTATCGTAGATTTTAACAGCGTAGAAAATACAGTCGTATCTATAAATAATTCATTTAATATCACCACCTCACGAGAACCTGATCGCCGTCCTGTATTGAATAGTAACTAAGTTCTTGCAGCGGTTTGTCCAACGAAATTTCGTCGTTCGATAACTGTAATGAGACACACACAAATGCAAATACACGCACACACACCCGAGAGTTAACGATTAGATATATTCTCTAGGCATTGTTTGGTATGATAATGAACTTACATTTCGTGGAACGAACGAAAGAGCAGGTATTTTGCCGCCGGTTTTAAAGAGTCTTTGAGCCAGCCCGATCATTTTCTGGACCTCCATATCTTTAAGCAACTTCCTCTTGATTCCTCTGGGCTGACGCGGATCGTCCGGACATAGAAATTCTACCGTTATCACATTCGAAACCATTTCTACTTTCGGTTTAGTCGAGGGAATGTCCGCGATTCCATATTCTGAAAACATAGAATAATTACTTCGGCCCAACGAAGTTGAAGTTCGCACAAGTATCTCATTTCGCGAAAATGTAACTCATGAGTGCAAAGGATATGAAGTTTGCACATACTGTTTACTAAGATCGGATATCGAGGATGTTCGTTTAAAAACAGCGTCCTCTTTTCTGCGTTACTTTCGGTCTCTTGCCATTTCGGTAGATACAATTTTAAGTAATCATACTCAGCACCTCTCCTTTCATCGTAAAGTATCTCTGTACCATTAAGAAACTTTAATCTCGCTATTCTCGCAATTATCAACTGTCTAGCGGTCTCGGAAACTTCATCTTTTAAAATGGGATTTTCCCGGAATTTTAGATCCTCTAGATTTGGCAGCTTATCGAGTTCACTAATTGACTGCCACTAAAATTATATCGAACAACGATTAAATTATAATTTCTTTACACGTAAAATTTTCATTCTATATGAGTGTCGTATGCATGCAACAAGCTTTATTCATAAAATAAGACCATTCATATCACCTTCGATATGTGATTTTCAGAGATATGCAGTTGCTGCAAAGCAGGGAAAAACGCAATCTTATCTGTCGATGTTGAAGATGGAAACCTGATTCTATCTATCTTATTCGAGTTGAGATTAAGGTATTTTAAGCTGCAAATGTAGTTCTTTTAATGTAAAACTTTTAATTTTTAATTAAAATTTTAAATCATATAAAATTCCAATTTTATGTACTTTTCAAAAATGTATTGCAATTAATTATGTCATAATAAAACTTACCATGGAAGAGAACCGAATTTAAGTATCTCATCCCAACTTGATATTAAATTCCCTTCGAGTATTAAAGTAACTATTTTCATTAAATCGGTACTCGATGGGATGTCTTCTACGGTCGTTACAATATTAAAAGAAATTGATAGTTCCTCGACTGATGGAAACATAGACATGCATTGTTGGATATCAGGCCAGGTGTAATTCATTCTAGCTATTGTCAAGTGTTTAACTGTCGGAAATGAGTTTTTCAATGCTACCATATCCTCCTTAACAGGCAGATGGTTCTCACTGTAAAGATGGATACACATATAAGTGGCTTACTCTTTTCAGAG
Source organism: Dinoponera quadriceps (assembly GCF_001313825.1). Lineage (NCBI taxonomy): Eukaryota > Metazoa > Arthropoda > Insecta > Hymenoptera > Formicidae > Dinoponera > Dinoponera quadriceps. The sequence continues at coordinate 259,697 of NW_014554985.1, read as the reverse complement.
TAATATAAATTTTGTATAATATATTCATTATCAATCTCTGCAGATTTCTAGTTTGTTTAATATTTACTTACTGCTGTCTAATATTTAAAGGAAGATTTAAAAACTGCACTAAATTTTGTATCGCTTACCTAACATCAAGACGAGCGAGAGAATGAAGCTGAAAGCATATATCCGCTATAGTTTTCCACGAGTTAATTAAATTTCTAGATATATCCAGTTCCTCCAAATTTGGGCACAACTCTTTCAGTTCCCCTGGTTCTCCAGCATTGCTTACGCACTGTTCCCTCAGCCATACTATCTTCAACTGATCAAATTTGCTTTGCTTCTTGTTCACTTTGGAGAAACCAACCAATTCTAAGAATGGTGCATTGATTTCCTTTCTCAAACTTGACACTTCCTCCCTGTCTATGCCTGCTAATTCATCATCGATTAGCCCATAGCGCATTGCGATAGCTTGAGGACAAGATATCCCAAACTTAGCTTTAGCTGGTCGTATGAAGGAGCCTGACGTGGAATGTCTGTTAAAAATCACAATATAAAGTTCATATGCGCCCAGTGCAAACCACTGCTGTCACTATCGTTATCGTTATTGTACATTTTGCAAATTTTACCTAGCTTGAAAGTATTCTACTCCTTCGTATGTGCCATTGTGCTTGCCACGAGTCGAATCGTCCCAATCTATGCCTAGCCACTGACCCTTCGTATCTCCTACAGGTCCGACGTATTTCAATGTACCCCGGTATCCGTCACACTCGATGCGGCTTGCGATCTGGTATTTTTTATCTTCTACCATACCTAAGAGATCAAAGTGAGACGATAGCTCCCTGCGTCAAAAAGACACGAGAAAACAACTCTCTTCCAATCAGAACGACTCGTATACGCGTATCTCGAGGGTACGAAGAATTAGTCATCAAACATTGCAATAAAAATCTACATGTCACGATGAAAATTTCAGCAAAATGCTCACCTATGAAGATACACTCGTTTCAGATTGCGGCTGACAGTATAACCTCAAATCCAGAGATGTACATCGAAAACGAGAAAATAAAATCGCAAGAACGTGTCCGCTGAAATGCGTAAACGTTGGTAAGTGTTAGCGAAGAAGCGGTGGAAACGAAAATTGCGTAAAACTTTTCGCAAATGACAGCGGTAGAATAAAACTTCATATACGGCAATTTGCTATCCCTCTGTTTTATGGTCAGAGAGCTTCGCTGTCGAAGACATTCCTGTTCGCCACTTACACATGCATTCACCGCCTATAGTGCAATCACATGACATGTATATATGAAATCATATGTGTATATTCCGATATACATGCATGTGATTTATAATATTCAGAAAATTGTATTTTGCATTTTAAAGAACTATTCTAATTTTTCATGTAATTTTTCTAAGGCAACTTTATGTAAAGGATATTTGGTAAGATAACATACAATTTACCACACATGAATATTAAAGAAAAAGATACATATATAATTTTAACTCTTCGATAAATTTAACACATTGTTAGAGAAATAGAGCAATAATAATAAGTGTGACGATGTGCAAAAAATAAATATTTTGATTTTATTCGTTGAGAGAATTATGTAGATGTTACATATTCTGTACATATATAACACAATGTAATATAAGAAAATGTACAATCGCTAGAAAATATAGAATACATAAATACATATCGTTTCATCATTGTTAACTTACACAGCGGTTTTGGTTTGCGTTTGTGTACTGAATTTGGTAGTAATCTTCTTGATTGTTACATAAAATTATGTCAAGTTACGTCGCGTTCAATGCAATTGGTTGCACTTAAACACTTATTGCTCTAGTGCAAGACATATTAATGTCCTAACACTATATTCGCAATATTGGCGCCGTTTACGATTTCGATCCAGTAACCATCGGGATCTTTAATAAAGGCAATCCCCTTCATCTTACCGTCGTCTGGTTTCTTCACAAATTCCACGTTAAACTTCTCGAACCTCTCGCAAGCTTTCTCGACGTCAGGTACTGTTATTCCAATGTGACCTGGAGTTTAGGATAACAATATACAATTAAATACAATTTTATAACTTTCCAAAAAATATTACAACTTTTTCAAAGAGATCCAGTAGATCTAATCTTTCTTATTTTAGAAAATACTTCTAAATCAGCTGTCCTTACCAAATCCTCTAGGATCCGAGTTTCCATTGTGATATTTTGCATCTGGATCTGTTTCTGTTCCCCAATTGCTAAAATATAATGTAACTTATCTTCTGTGTGTTCAAATGTACGTCCGTAATTCCTGCGAAGGAACAATGTTTGAACTTACTGAGTAAGCTCTATAGTTCCTCTTCTGCCAAATACCCATTCAATATTTTTCCTCTTGTCGGTCGATATGTCTTCAGGATTCTCATATCCAAGAAAATACAGGGAGAACTTCATTTCCGGGAAGTCAAATTTTTGCAGTAAAGTCATACCAAGTACTTCAGTGTAAAAAGGTAAAGATTTCCTTGGATCCTTGATGCGATACATCGTCTGCTGCATAATATATCCATTTGTCGCAGGATCTGATGTTTTGCAAAGCTCACGGGCCTCACTATTGGTCAATCCTGAAGGCTCACCCATCTGTAATAGAAATGATTCAACTTTTTTATTTTTATCTTATCCCTCTGATGATCAGTTAACCGAAGATAAGAAAACTTCAAATAATGGCTAATACATATATTTTGTCAGTCAAATGATATACGATATCATGAGACAAAACTGAAAGCTATGTTATATGATTTTTTCAATGTTTACATCACAATACATATATAATCTTTATACTAAAAAGTTACATTAGCAACACAGTATGTGACACAGCAAACACTTCCTTATTTAAAACACTAATCAGTTATATGAATAATTATTTGCAAGTTTGCCTCTGCTTAAAGATAAATTATTATTGTTATTCAAGGACAACTGGTATCTTCAGCAACCTTTACATAACCACTATACGGTAATACAAACTAAGAAATCCAATGCTAAGAGACACTCTGCTTAAAATGTTTAAAATTGATGGATGGATTAAAACGATAAGATAATGTTAGATTTAACCGGAATTTTAATGTAAGACAACGTGAATCGATAAGATGATTATTGATTTACATTAAAATTCTAGAAGAATCTAATGTAATCCTTTTCGTTTTTTATCCATCACTTTAAGCAGGGTAGTTATTGTTAGTTGATGAACGCTAATTAACAGTAATATAAGATAATGTCAATGATATAATTCCCCACTAAACAATGTTAATGCAATATGATGAACATGTTATGTAACAGTAACATTGAGTGAGAAATTATAACATTGATGTTATGTTACTGTTAATTGGTGCTTACTGAGTAACGATATGACATGAAAAATCCTTATTATATATTTTCACAATAGATTTCTGCAGTTTTCCAATTACCCAGCATCTAGGTTAGATCATGAACAAGCGATAGCTTCGCTCAGTGGAAAAAGCACATTGAGCTGCGCTGCCAGCAGCTTTGCAACTATTGTGATTTTTTGCTGGACAACACATAGGGCCAGTTGCTTCATCTTCGGTTAAACAATCTAATGGACAAATATCTCAAGATATTTGTATTTATTAGGTAAATTATCACATAACTTATCCGAAGGAACAACCACCGGTCCTTAATGGTTTACATTTTCCCAGCATGTTTACTAATCGGTCCAGCGTATTGAAGATACGCTGGAAAAATGGCGACCTGAAGGAAAAACATGCTGGAGAAGCACAAACCGCCGGTGGCTTCGTACGGCGAAAAATCTCACGAGAGTTGCAAAGCCCCTGGCCAGGCACGAAGCGCTTACCAGGCTCTACTTTTCCCGCTGAACGCAGTCAAGGTGGCCTACACGCCGCGAGATAATGCTCGTACTTTGTCTCTTTCATTCTCATCTAGCGACATGCACCCTGACAAAGCTGTATATGCGAGAATCCAAATTATTCTACGGCGATTGTACTTACCTTTCGCTGAGTACCGGAGTAAACACTGAGCAGGATACGTTCGCATGCGAAACCAACGTCGGGGGGACGAATGTGCAGAGCACGATTTATGTGAGCGCTATATATATATACATATATATATATACTATAGTCGTAGTACTACTACGCATATGTACCTCGCAGTGCGATATATTGCATACGTATCCACCGCATGCACACACACACACATACACACACACACACATAAACATGCGTCGGGATTTATAGACGTGACGCGTCACGAGAGAATGGAGTGTCTGCCATTGAGCGCGGCGTCGCGTCTCGTTTACCTTATCTGTCAAAAGTGACAAGTCCGCGCGACCGGATCGCGCGACAGTCGATCGGGCCGTGTGATCTGAACGGCACGATAATGGCGCACTGGTTCCACCGCAACGTCCTCAAGGCGACGACAAGTCAGAAGTTTGAGTTAAAAGTCGCGAACCCCACGGACGCCACCCGAAAGCTTTGCAGGTTAGACATATCGGATCGCAGGTGCACCATGAAATTGCGCACTTGTTAACGGGCACAACTTGTTTACCATCCCTGTTGAATCATTACACGGTCATATCTGTGATAACACTTATTGTTACTCTGATAACGATACTGTCATCCTTCCAAGGGAATATGCGATTATTAATCCATATTGATGGAGCGATACAATATTAGTTTTGTATTATTTTGCAATATTAATGAAATATTCCCTCTTATTTTACTTTCTTGTAATATACTTGGTTATGTAATATTTACATTTTCAGCGACTTGAAGCTGTCCAGGGCCAGGCTTTTGGATTTAGTAAGAAACGCAAATAATACCAGCAATACGATAGAGCCTGCGTTTCACAGTTACCTAAGTCTGTTGTATGGATTCTTGTGGGAAATTAATCCATCTGAGGAACATATTGGCAGACCCAATCCTAGCAAACTCAGAAATGTTCTTGTATTCAAGTGGACCCACACGTTACTCGGCGGAGGCACATTGTAATTATTGGATCATGAGGAGAATATCAAATGTAACACTTCCAAGATGATCTCTAAACCATACGCGATTCTCTGTTAAAGCTCCAGTGCAGATTCTGTTTACGAAGCAGCCAACATGAGCGTCAACATAGGCCTTTGGTTTATGAAACACGCAGCAATGATTGCTGCCAAGGATGAGTGAGTACAGACTTAACGAGAATCTTCTTAACAAAGTGTATCTATAATGAAGGAAGTGATTCTACTAATTGTGTCGTATATATATAACTTAGCATAACAATGAATGAGGCTAAAGAAGTACACAGTATGTTAAGACGAGCCGCTGGAATATTTACTTTTGTGCAGACTGAGTTTTTGCCACAATTGGCTAACCCACCTCCTCTAGGAAGTGATTTAGATCCCCGTGTGTTGAACGCGTATGTTAATCAGTGTACCGCAGAAGCTCAAGAAGGTTGTACTCGTGTTGTGATGTCTTTGATACGTTTCAACAAGCTTCATTATATGCTAACACGATTTTTCTCCATTATTCTCGCAGTGACGGTAGCCAGGGCAGTGGAGCTGAAACACAATTCCAGCTTGATATCAGCATTAGCCAATGAGACTAGTAAGTTGTTTCTGGATGCTGCCAATACTCTTCGACCATTCAAGGCGGAAATATCAGCCCAATGGATAAAGTATTTGGAGCTTAAGGCAACATTTTATCAGTCTTACGTAAGTCCATATATATTTATAAGAGATAATATCCTTTTTTTTTCCTTATCAGAGTAATCGTTATAAGTGCGATTAGACTTGCAACCAAAATATTTACTCTCTTTATAAAATCACATTTCTCCTTTCTCCTTTCACTTCCAGGCTTACAATTACTGCGGCGAAAACTTATTAGCTATGGACAAGTGCGGCGAAGCGATACGAGCGATGCAGGAGAGCGACTCGTGTTTGAAAAAGGCGAAAGCTCTGTGCCAAGAGTACGGGAAAACGAATGGACCTGCGCCTCGCGTTAAGCCGGACCAGCACGCCGTGTTTAAGCGCTTAGCGCCGTTGGTGAAGCTCACTCTTGACAAATGCAATCGAGAGAACGGTTTGATGTAATTATTTCGCTTGTATTCTAATCACCGCCTTAAACCGATGCTCTATTTATTTACATATTTTACAATATATGACGCTTCAATACAGCACATTAATCTGAATCTCTTGAAATAATGTTAGATATCATCATACGGTGCCGGGGGAGGTTCCGACTTTAGACACCAAAGCTACTTACGGCTTGGTCAGTCCGATCGACTTCCAAATGTCATCACCAAATCCCATTTGGAATTTGGGCACGTACAGAGTGTTAGCTGGACTAGGGGCGGCGAAAACGGAGAAGGAGCAGAACCTGCCGCCTGTTAAAGAGGAAGCGATCCATCAGAGCAGTAAGGAGCCGAAAAACGCAAGCGGTTGCGTACTACAGTAAAGCTTTCCGCAATACGACATAGGCCGTTTTTTGTAAATGCTTCTTCTCTTCACAGTGAGATTAATTTTAATTGCAACGGACATGTGCGGATGGTGTCTGCATTAAACGACGCGTAGTATGTCACGCATAAGTACAAATTACGTTGTGAAAAGTCAGGGTACCGATTGTTAAACGACTTGTTCTTATCATGCACATGTTCGGTCCAGTATTAAATCCTGCATGACACGGTAAGCGGATGAAATCGTCGTCGCAAAGAATAATAGATCAAGACACGTATACTCTACTGCACATGTCTAAAAACTTTCTGATAGACTAATTTTCTCACGTATCACGGCGCGAAATGTAACTTGCTTTCATCATTGTGACGTTTAATTGAGTGAATTATTATTATCATTGTGTGTGTGTGTGTGTGTGTATGTACAAGGAATTTTTTGCTAAGAGCAAAGAATGTCGTTAATTAATGTTGTTGGAGATTATTTTTATCGCTATGTGACCTAGTCAGTGCATTTCTCAGATATGAAATTGAATTTCTCACGAGTATAACGACAAAAGAGAGACAGAGAAAGAAAGGGAGAATTATCGATTGTGCAATTACAGTGTGTGTGCATATATTATAAAAGAGAAATGTGATCTTTTTCTACATATATTTTTTTATAAGCTATAGGCTTAAAAACGCAATGGGATCGTTCAATTTGGTTCTGAAACACACATGTTTCAGAAATATGTTGAACTATTGCGGAAGCAATTGTCGTTGCTAAATTATAGCAATTATCTTTGTTAGTTATTATTTTTAATATTTGTTAATATCATGATATAGGACGGGCGTTTGTGACCGGAGAATGTTGTCTATTAAAATTAAAAATCACAGGTTAACGTGCCCGATGTTGAGAGAAACCACGCATCTTCAAAATTCACGCGATTGTACATGGTCGGGGAGAAAAGGAGAATTTTATTATTATATAATTTATATACATACATTTAATTTATGTGCGATACCTTGATAAGAACCTATATGTACCAATACTATAATACAGATAATAAAAAATAAATCGTAACCTAACAAATCTCGTCTGGGCCATTGTTGTTGGATCACATTATACCGAGAGCGACGTTTCCATTTTTCAACCAACACCCGTTAAGCGAACGAAGAAATCGCCCGGGGACTCGCGGATCACCCGATTCCCGGACATCGTGTAAATTCGGGGGAAACGAAATAGGACAACAGTCGGTCGCAGCAGACGACGGTACGATCCTGAAAAGCGGAGGGCGCGCGCACGCGTGTCGCTCGCACGCACGCCCGAGTCCGCAGCTGTCATACGTTGCACGCTTCTCTACTTCTGTCAAGAGCGATCCATCCGCCTCGGTCAGTACGTTCTCCGGCCGCTCGGGCTATGTCGTGTCCCGTCCGCAGGACCTGAGTTCCAGAGTGTGGTCGCCGGTCGGTCGCCGCCGGCGATCGCGAGCTGTGCGTCATACTTCTCTCCCTCTTTCTGGCGAGACGCGCTAAACCATGAGCCACGCCGTCTTCGTCGTTCCTCGTCGAGTAGTAGCCGCCGCCGACACGGGTGTGTCTGCTGAATCGGTCGTGCTACGACACGGTGCGATCAAGTGTGTCAGTCACCTCGCCGTACGGCAAGTGTGTCGACGTGCTGCTGCTGTTTCTTCTTGTTAGGCTGACCACATACGCATACCACACACACATACACGCGCACGCACACACACATACACACGCCGATGTGCACGGTCAGTCGACTGACAACGATGATTACGACGCCGGTCAGACTCTTGCGGGACAGGAACGTCGCCTACCATGGCAAGGACGACGTGCCGGTAGCCACGCAACCCACCACCAGAAGTGGACTCAGGGTCTACAAGATCGTCGTGCTCGGTGACGGCGGTGTCGGCAAATCAGGTACCGTTGACTCATTGGTGAACGGGAGCGGTATTTGCAAATGATCACAGCCAGTTTCACCGTCGGCAATTCGCGGGGAGAACGAGAACTCTCGCGTTAACCGGTTTTCACTTTTCAGCTGTCACCCTGCAATTCGTCAATCACCGCTTCTTGGATTACCATGATCCGACCATAGGTGAGTAGTTGTGCACTCTTGTGTACTTGAAGGGGAGTCTGTTTAGATCGATGCAAGGAGATGTAGCGCAATGTCTCTCTTCTCTGTTGTTCGCAGAGGATTCGTATCAGAAGCAAGCAGTTATTGATGGTGAACCAGCCCTACTGGATATCTTGGACACAGCTGGACAGGTTTGAGATTTCCGTCATGACAGTTTGAGTAATAATTAAGCCTGTATCAGACCTTGGATACCGGGATGAGCAGAGAATCATTCGTCAGAGATTAGAACTTGAGGAATCAGCTGAAGCCTGTATCAGACCCGGATAATATTAAGACGTCCTAAAGATGCTTTTTAGATGATAGGGTGTCGAAAGGAGATGTCCTTGAGATGTCTTTCAGGCGATAAGACGTTTAAAGAGCGCCCTTGAGACTTCTTTTGGACATACGTGTTGTCTGTATTGCAAATTAAAGGTTTCTGGTTAGAGATTAGAATAGAGCAATCAATTTCGACTTCGGCGGTCTGCTCGTTCCAATTAGTCAAGTTCTAATCTTCAATCTCCAATACCGAGCCTAATACGGGCTTTGTGTGTGGTGCATCGATGTGTCTCTGTAAAAGAGCACTTCGCGTACAATCACGCTCGCAGATCACTCTCGTCTGCGTTGTGCATAGGTGGAATTCACAGCGATGCGCGAGCAATACATGAGATGCGGCGAAGGTTTCATGATATGCTACTCAGTGACGGATCTGCACAGCTTCCAGGAGATAATGGAATATAAGAAGCTGATATCGCGTGTGCGAGCCAACGAGGAGATTCCTGTGGTGCTAGTCGGCAATAAATTCGATCTGCAACAACGGCGAAAGGTAACAGCAAACACGTTGCCGAGTTTTCAATAATGTCTTATAATTTTTCTTATATTCTCTCTCTCTCTCTCTCTCTTATACATATTATTTTGGATTTATATATTATTTTCCTTCTCTTCTTATATAAAGGATATACCTGGACTTTACCGACAGATTTACAGGACAAATTCTATGTTGAAAAATAAGCAAAAATTTTGGTAAACATATGTCGGCAAAAGTTTGGTTTTTGAGATACAACTTTCAGAAGATGACAACAATGAAAGAAAATATGTCGCGATAAACGGGTTAAGAATGCTAATACACAACACTTTTTTACCTGTTTTTGAAGATAATACCTATCAATTTTGATATTTCTGAATATTAACTGAATCATTCATTATGATGTTGGTATATTATTACAGTTTGTCGCAAGTGAAATTAAAATAACGCGCATCTTTACTTCACAGGTATCAATTGTACATAGATAAGGGAGGCAGACGTTTTGTATAATTTTCACAACAGTATGTGTTTAGTTATTTAAAACACGATTTAATGAATAAAATATATATTCTTTTAAACAGAGATTGTGGCAGTTATATCTCAGAAACTAGGCGTTTGAGGGCCTATATTTATTCAGATTTTTTTTACTTATTTTCTTGTTTTTTTTTTTTATATATATAATAGAATCTATCTTTGTGAATTTGTCGGTGGAGTTCAGAGATGCATCTCTCCTCCCTCCCGTGTGCATGAACAAACACGATAATCTGGCTTGCAAACAGATGTCCGTTTAAAATTCCCCGATGTTTCCCGGACGTAAACTAATTCCCTGAGAAATCCAAGTTTCCCGAATTTTTCCAGAGTAACAGACACCCTGATTATTACATATTCTCTTCTTACATATCTTCTTTCACGCATTTCTTCTTGTGACATGTGGCCCGTTTTGCAGGTGAGCACGGAGGAGGGCAAGGCGCTGGCGAAGGAGCTCGGCTGTCCGTTTTACGAGACGTCGGCCGCGCTCAGGCAATTCGTGGACGACGCGTTCTACTCGCTGGTGAGGCAGATCCGCGCCAAGGAGAGACGCGGCGTGACGATACGCAAGACCAGCCGTTGGGGCCGGCTGCGCTCGATATTCAGTCTCATCTTCCGACGGCGGAAACGCACTTTCCACACGTCCTAGGAGACGCTTCGGGACAGAGCGATCATCCTCCCCGGTAAAGCGAGGGAGAACGCGTTTCGCACGCAGACGGCAGCCGATGATTCGCGCGCAGATCACAACGAAAAAGCAGAGCTCACACCGGAGAGGGATAAGGGGAGGGAGAGCTCCTGGTGCATTCGACTGGCGTTTGCGACGTAGTCACCCTCGTTTAGAGACTGACGATTCGTTAACTGAACATCTCACTGCCTTATTTCAACTTGACCCCGATATTGTTACTCCGGGCGCGCGATGCGACGCGAGTGATATTGTCAAGGCAGATTGGAACGTTCGTTCACCTCGTTCGGAATGAAATTCGCGTTTTCCGGATAAGTCGATCACGCTGCTCAATGTGAAAGAAATGCGCATGGTACCACGGTAGATTCGTCGTTTACCGTTAGGCGACCCTCCAGACGACGATGATGATGATGCGGCGACGATGTAGGTGATACATCTCGCATGTCATGCATGCCTTAACGTTGCGACTGAGATTACTCGTGCTATCTCCCACCTTACACGGTAAGGCGGAAAATCGCGACGTGACAGCCAGGAAATTAGGGCGTGTCTGAAGAGAGGAGCCCTGCGCGCACACTCGTGACTTCCAGTTTTACAACGCGACAGTTTCTTCCCGCGAGATACCGATCACACGTCCCGAAGGCTGTTAACGCTCATTCGAGATGCTAACTTTCACGAAGATACCGGGTGGCGATAAACGGAACTAAATGCCTAAAACGGACCCGCGTCCAACTAACACGCGGATAAGCTGTAGATATTCCGACTTTCACTCCGGCAAATCATTTCTCCGATTCAGCCGCGCGCTAGCCGTAGGTAGGTCTAGATTTTGGTTCGCTATAAGTAGCTAATTACGTGACCAAAGAGAAGCGCCGCGAGCGAAGCGATTTTCAACGATACGTGGAGGAGCTGCAACGCAGGATATTATGCGAAAAAACGAGAGGGAGGGGAGAAAGAGAGAGAGAGAGAGAGAGAGAGTGTGTGTGTGTGTGTGTATGTGTGCGTGCGTGCGTGCGTGTGTGAACTTCGGACTTTGCGGCGACTTCACGTTATCGTCGAGGACGCGCGCAAGTTGACTTTTATTTATTCTAATTTAACTGATTCACACATGCATACGGGCGATGTAAATATTCGCGAGAGATATTCATATACCATCCAGTGATCTTACGTTGAAACTTGAAATGCGCTGCTACGGACTGTACGAGAGCTGTATAGTTATATAGAGGTTACAATAAGTTGTAAAGTTTAGCATTTGTTGTGTACGACGTGCGCGTGTAACATGATCTCCGAGATAATCGCAGGGAGACACATTTCTCTATTGAAACACGTAAACGCGTTTGCCATAAATATGTGTAATAATTAAACGGACAATATATACATATATATATACATACATATACACATATACATATATAAAAGTATATCAAAGNGACATCGACAAGCAGCATATTAGACATTGCATTCTTTTTACTTTCTAATTAAAAAAAAAATGCTGCCGAGGCTGAAAATATGATTTACTCAGCTTTGGGGGAACACGCTGTTTGTAGGTAGCCATCATATTCGATACTGTTTTGAGAGGTTATGCTGTCAGTTTCGCTATATAAAGCATTTTAGACCTAAAGATTGGCGCTTCAAAACTCACTATATATATATATATATATATATATATATATATAACAGATATATTGTATATATTATATATTACATTTTACGTATATATTCGTATTCAATATATATATAATATATGCAATGTATGTACATATGTACGAGTATGTAAGTCCGCATAGTAATTATCTAGTCGTTACTTAATTCCTCCTAGTCACACTTTTACATTTTGTTGTAACATGTTAACTTATTAATCATACAGCTTAAAAGCCGATGACTATTGTGACGCTTCTCACGTGTATCGGTTCGGGCCGAATCATCCCGCATTGAATGTAATAAATCAACGCCTCGTTGTATTGATCGCGCAACATCATTATTTTCAACGCGTTATTATCTACGGATAACGCTAATAATTTTATAATTTCTTAGTGGTAGAGGCGAGTATACGAGGTATTACCGGTAGCATTGACAGAACCTTCGCGATATGTAACCGATCGGAAATGACTGCGGAGAGATAAGTGTATCGTTTGACGTAACAATGTTGTATGTTTAGAAAAAAAAAAAACTGACACGCGACACATGCCAAGAGAAACATGAAATATTTCATATCAGCGAAATGGCGTTGCAATATAATTGTCTTACAATTGTAAAGGGATATTTCTCACATATTTCTTGCGTATTGCAAGAACATGCAAGTATTGTGCAGATCGGTATGGGTATGATCGTGATACCATAGCCATTAGACGGAATTGAATTGAAAAGAAAAAAAATCACCCAAAGGTAGCACGCGTCATAGAGAACATCGTCGTTCTATATTTCGCGACATTTATCTGGTGTAGCTATTGAGAGACATTTCAAGCGTGAAACACAACAGACGCAGCTTGACGGAGTAGCTTATATATTAATGCAGATATTCGTGAGCGTAAGGAGGAAAAAGTGTAGAGGCCAGCGTGTAGAGAACAATAATAACTCATAATTTACGAGGACAATATGATAATCAACGATCATAACCGACGTTACATCTTTGTTTGACGGAAAATGGAGGAAAAAGCCACGTGCGTGCACTTGTTTGCCGTAAAATTCGTAAAAATTGCGTGATTCCGATAATACATACAAAGTATTGAAAGAGAGAGAGAGAGAGAGAGAGAGAGAGAGAGAGAGAGAGAAACTGTAGGCAGGCACGCGTAATTTTTTACTTAATAGGTAGTAAGCTCTCGATTGTACGCTCTACGAACGGCACAAATGAACATTACATATATAAATTTCAGGGATTTTACGATGCCCGGATGTATTGCGAAATTTTATGTAAGCTAAATATATTTTCGATAAACTGGTCCAATAAAGAACAAATATTTCACACATATTATGGATATAAAGTCACTCTACGACAAAATATGTAATCCTGCACTTATTCGAGAAGGGACGAGACCTCGAAGTGATCAATTAATAACTGCAATATATTACGATGAATATTTTTGCGTTATTATACGAAAAATCTCGAACGGTTTACTTACCATAATTAACAAAAGATGCGAGGATACTTTGTATATAAAAATTTATTATTAACCATCTACCTTATATATATATGTGAAACTATACAATAAAACTGGCAAAACAAAAGATAGAGGGACATTTATTANGCTACAAGATATAAAGATTGCTCAAGTAGCCTATATATATATATATATATATTCATATTAATATTTATTGCGTACTGTTTGTACCTTTTTAAGTGGCACAAAAAATATATATATACGTGTGTGTGTGTGTGTGTGCACGCGCGCGCGCGCGCATGGCTTATCAATAAATCATGGCAAACGTTTTATTTTCATTCTTAAGGATTGCTTAAAAAGTGCAAAAGCTTTTTATGTTATTTGTTCATCAGATCTTGGAACCATCACAGTATATAATCGGGGCTCGCTTATTATATATAAATATATGTATATAATAAAATACAAGATATAGAGATTGCTCAAGTAGCCAATAATTATGTGTGTAGCGGAAATAATGAACACATAATTTGGCACGCGCGTATATATATGTCACTTTGTAATTTCGCAACGTCGTCGTTGATATAAAATAAAACTCGCATATATCTCTTCTAAGGAATATGATACACATATAAAAAATATTTCTATCGTAAGAACAATTAAATATGACACAATTAAATGAACAGTATAAAGTATCTTGGAGTACGAGGAACGCGTGTAGTATGGACTTTCGTTTTGTATATTCATATATGTGGTCACACTGTACTCTCTTTAACCTAATTAGCTCGTCGGTTATTGCAAAAGTGCGCGCATCCATTCATTTCTGGATTATATATCGCGCCGTATTATGTATTTTTACCCCGAGGTTTCCCTGTAGTGTCCTGCATTTTCGTTTCCTCCTCGTCATTTTCTGGAAGTAGCATAGCCTCGTCTGTGCTTTGAACTTCATCAGCATTGTTATCTATACAAATGATGACAAAAAAAAATTTTTTTAATTATCACACTATCCATAATCCTTTCTCTCTCTCTCTCTCTCTCTCTCTTTTTCTCGCGCACACACACATACAAGATATTTTAAAGTTCGTTTCTCTAAGTTAACGATGGAACAACACATAAATGTGAAAAATCAAATGTACAAAAAAGTTTAGTGGACTTTAAATCAAATTTCACATAAAGCGTACACATTGCAATAAAATAAATCTAACTTCTACTTCTCTTCGTTTTACGGAGAACGTTACGACTATCGTAATTGCTTCTTCGAGCTGCGTTTCAACGAACAAAAGTGCGTGTATGTGCTGCAATGGTGACGATAAAAAAAGAAAACGCTAAGTTTGAACTTTTAATTACCACGTGCACGGTTCTCAGGATCTTCTAAGTCGTCGGCGGCCAGGATATCCTGCTCCGCAGAGTCATTCGACGTGACGTTGATCTGTTTCATATCCGTTTCAACTGAAAGGTACGTAAGCTACATTACTATTGCTAAAGTGAAAGATTCGCGTGCGTGTCTTCTGAAAGAACTTTTAATCGCGATCCGTCGGTGCGGAATCTACATTGCGACACTAACAAAAGCTGTCGTTAGTAGTGAATAACTAGTGATAGTGAAAAACTATCCGGTGAAACTTCCACCAATACTCGTGCGTGTTAATATAAAATGATCGGTTAGTTCTCCAGAGTACCAAGAGAGAGGAAGAGCTTCGTATGACGATAACGCTAATAATAATAACAGTCTCAGAAACCAAGCCCTTCGGTAGAGTCCAGAAGCAGAAGAATAAAGTCGCGCTGAAAATATCGCACGTGTATTTTATGTAATTACACAGTAAACACACGCACGCGCGTACGTTTTCATGCCCGGCGTTTTGAGAGAGCTGAAAGTTACGGTTGATCACATTTGTTTATTGTTCAATATATTTCTACAAATACAGATTCAAAGTCGTCCGCGTGTAGCTTACATTATGCGCCTCGTGTCATTCGCATGAGGTTTTATTGTAAATAAATACAATATGTTATATTGCAGAGCAGGCGGTAAGTAAATCCACAAAATAGCTGTCTACACATAAATAAATATCTTACAATTACCAATTATAACTTAATTACAAGTCGTGAAACAAATCTCGTGCGTCGTTTTTAGCACGATGAGTACAGTTAGGGCGAAAGTATATCCAAGCATCATAAACAGGAAGGGATGCAGAGAATAAAATCTTGCCCCACGTCCCACGTTTGTCTGCTTTCATTGCATGAGATTCGATTTAGATCGTTCTCCTTTAGAGATTCGCGCGTTGGACGAGAAGGAGTAAGGATACAATTCTCTTGTAAAGAAAGCATCGTCAATAGTAATACTCGTCAATGGCACCTACTAAATCCCCAGAAATCCTTTTTACTCGATCCTGACACTAATGCACACGAAACCGTCGGATCTCGTGGCGTAAAAGCATAAAGGAAGCTGAACTAACGCTACTTGGCTTTTAGCTCCTGGACACAGACAGTCCTCTCCTGTGTTACGATTGAAACGGTCCTCTCGGTATGAAAATTTCGACGGTCAATATTAGGTGAATGGTACAGCATCGTGTGTGTGTGTGTGGATGTGTGTCGTTAGAACGAAAGAACCGAAAAATGCGAATACCGCATCGTAGTTAGAAGCGAATACAGTAGGTTTGTTCTTAACAGAGATTTAGTTACGCGCGTGTGTATGTGTGTGTGTGTCTGTGTGTGTGTGTGAAATTATGAGATTTATATACAAATCTACTGCGAACTCTTAATTTCATGTCCGTGGCAGCATTCTCGCCCCGCGAGGACGGGGAAAGGTATCACTACCTTTCAACATAGTTACTGAGAAACGAGGAGTTTGGCGCACAGCACCGGGTGGGTCTGTCGGTAGGATTGGAATCCCGTGGTACTTCAAGCCTCGCTGACCAGCTACGGATACTCTTACGGCCGACTCCGGTACCGGGTGTAACTGAGACTTGTTAATGACCACTGTCGTTGCTAAATCGGCAAACCCCGACATAATATCTTATAACGCTGTTGTGTCAGTGAGAAATGCACAAACAAAAGGGCTTTACGAGGGAAAAATCGGCAACACTTGCCGCGTTAATATTTGCGTGAGAGCAGCATCGATCGGAGTTAGAAACTTAATGGGAGTACGGACGAGATTCGAGAAAATAATAAGAAAATAAAACAAATTCTGGAAAAGGGGGGGGGGGCATCGTTCTCCCGCCGTAGAAGCAGGGTGTGCAATCAGCGGTCTAAGTTGGCAAAAGTCTCGGCTCATCATACAACATCATACCGATAGGATACAGTGCAAATACTTCACATGACGAGAGAATAGTTATTCCAAAAAAATTACATAAACTCGGACGGTCATTCGAGAACGTGATTGTCAGCCGTGAAATGGAAAACGTAAGTTCAAAGAAACACATATCAAACGTGATGTAATACGATGAAAACAATTGTTACAACTTACTTGGCCGAAGAACTGGAGTCTCTTTTTTGTCAGGCGGGGAGTTGCAGCTGAGTTTTAGTTGACCTATTTCTCCTTTTAGCTGTGAAACAAAGAATATCAATGTTATGTTAAGTATTTCATTCTATATCGATTCTACTGAATAAAGAACTCATACTTTTTCTATTTCTTCTTGAAGTTTCTTGTTCTCATCACGTTTCACATCTAATTGAGTATTAATCGTATCCTTTTCTAATCGCAATGTCTCCAATGTTGCGGTTTTAGTGGCGTCCAATTTATTTAACGAGTCCAGTTCACTCTTACACACAGTAACAGAGTCCTCTAGCTCTTCATTTCTCTTCTTGAAGTCCATTTGTTGCTCCAAGCGGACATGCAGGGAAGCCAACTCATCCTCCGCGTGTTTGTACCTCTGCTCCAGGTTACCGCGCAGCGTCACACACTGATCTCTCTCTTCAGCGCTGAAAGACAGATCAATTTCTTAATCACGATAGAATCGCAAGGTATTTGCACAAATTACAACTGACAACAACCTAAGAGAGAACCGATGGACAACGCTAAAGTTACCGACACGCATCCTGCGAGCGAGCCGCAAATGAAAGTGAATTTCACAAAGACCAAACTCACGTGCTGTTTCGAACGATAACTGATCACACGACAAACGCCCTTCACAAACACAGAAAAAGAACAGAGGAACAAACCTCCGGAAGCTGCTCAATAAGCGAGCCAGCCGCTTTCACGATGAATATATTCAAGTGTCATCGGAGACAGTAAGCTTCAAAAGTGAACGACCCTCACCTGATCTTGAGCTGCTCGTTCAGCTCGTCGATCTGCCTGACCAGCTCCACATTCTCCGACGACAGGGCCCACCAGTTGCAGAAGAGCATGAGGCACACCAAGAGCAGCGCTACGACCAAAAGAGGCGGGCATCTGCCTCCGCCGACCCTCATGCCGTCGATTCCCATCACTCCTGTGTCGTGTCGTCGCGTCCGCCCGCTGTCACTCACGCAGGAACATATGCCACGTTTGTTATCGCCGTGACCGGGCCGTCGCCGTGTGTACCGTGCGTGGGTGGTATGCAAACAATCTACGTGTCACGCGCGCGTTTTCCCTGCAATATCAACCGCACGGGTAACCCCACTCCGCGCGTCGTGTGCCCGCGCGGCCGGGACGAGAGGGATTCACTGAAGAAGGACCTCGCAGTCGACGTCGTCGACGATGCTGATGACGCGTCGCTACGCTCGGCCGGACTCTCGCGCGATAACCATTTGAAAGCTTGTAATTTTAGGCGTTCTGCCGCTATCCGGGGGCGTCCTCCGATATAACGCCGCCGGCACCGGCTCACAGCGATACGACGGCCGTTCTAACCCTTCCCCCCGTCGGCCCGTCCGCGTTCCTCCTGCGGGCACACGTCCCGTATACAAGGTGTCTCCGAAGTACCGCGCCTCGAGGTGTTTACGACAAGTAGCCGGATTTATAATCCGAACAGTGGTGCTCAGTCACATTCACAGTATTACATTGAATTTCACGATGAAAATTATGATTGATTTTGAAGTATTTATTATTATATATTTCAGTAATTTTTCGATAATTTTTATCTCACTGTTCATCAAGTTCGTAGTATACCAGTACTCGAGTAAAAGGAAAGTTAAAATATACTATTGAAATTTCCTGAGTTTTTAACTGATAATTGCATACATTGACGGAATGATGATAAAATAAGGTAACTTGAGGAAGAATTTCAGTAAAATTTTCAGTAAAATTTTCATAATATTTCCATCAGGGTATCTTTCCACTTTTATTGAACGATCAATTTTCACGAAAAGTTGTTGCTCGCATCTTAAGATCTCTTGATCTAATACGACCAATGTTGAGACAGAGAACATGAATCCGACTAATCTAGGGGATTTTTTTGAAATAAATTGAGTACCACTGTTTGGCCGGATTAGAGATTCGACTACTTGTCGTAAATACATTCGGGTTTCCGGTGAGGAGCGATCGCCACCGGAAGCTTCATCGACGCGACGTTTCGATCGTGCGTATCGATAATTCGTTATCGACGACCTCGAAATTTTTTGGAATCTTCCAAATATTTTGGACGACGATGAAAATTTCTCGCGTAATACACGTTCCTCGATGGTTATATATTTTTCTCGTCAACGGTATTTCCAGCTCGATTGGTTAACATTCGCCGGACAGATGCGTTTCTAAATGAGACAACGTGGTGAACGTATCTTCTCCGCGTGCGGATGACACAATCGATCTCTAGATCCTTGACGGAGATGAATGCGCGATCCCCCCGGATTTTTTACGCTAATTATCCCCGCGAACGGCGCTGAATCATCGCTTTGCATAAAATCCGTCGGATATGCATCGGAGAGTTTGACCTTGCTACCTTTCTCCTCCGTCGTTTTATACGAAGCATGCCGCGCTTTGCATCGATCTATCGCGATTTGCAATTTAAATGATCGAGGCGACTTTGCGCTTCGACACTCGAATCGCGCGAAATTAATCGCGAGCGCGATGAAAGTATCAATGAACGGAAAATTCGAGGGTTTTCCGTTGAAAATGTCGCCAACATCGCTTGTCCCATCCGTTAAAAAATTGTTCATGTATAATTATATATAGAATATGTTCACATATAAAAATATATAATTATATAGGTGCGTATGTATGTGATTATATATAATTATATATTCAAATATATATATTTTTATATAATCATATAACTCATTATATATATTTATATATGGTCATATATAAACTCTTTCTTTCTCTCTTTGTACCACTTCGTATATAATTATATATTTTTATATATGGACAAATTTCATATATGACACCTTATATATTTTTCTACGCACAATTATATATAATTATACATGCACTATTTTTTAACGGACAATCATTAGAAATATTCTATCTAAATGATTTATAAAGCAAGACATACCAGGATTTTCCGCAGAAGAGCACAGGTGAGCGTCTAAAAAGAGGAACNCTGATGCTGCGCAGCACAAAGAAACTAACCTACGCACTCACTAAGCGATGGGCTGTAGAAAACTTCAACAGGAAAGAGAGTTGCCTGCGGGATAAACCTTTCACTCGCAAGGCAGGCAGGAAACAGCTGTCACTATGCAACATTCATAACAGCCAGAGCCATCTTTTGAAAACGGACTGAACTAATTTGTACTTTCTATATATATATATATATATATTTATTTATTTATTTATATTTATATTTATACTTAATTTATATTTACTTAACACTGTGTACCATCAAGGAGAATTCACATAGCCGGCCAGAGCGAGAAAATATATCACGTTCGCGCGGAAAACGTTAGACGAAGGAGAACCGAAGGAGTCGCGCCGCCGAATTCACGGCGAAGCCCGTCGTTATCGCGTAGTGTCTCGGATCGCGAAATCGCGCGCACTTGTGCACGCTTGTAGATCGCAGGTGTCGGTCCTCGCGATCCTGCCCGTAAACAGGACGAGACTATCCGCGCGGCTCGCAGGTTTGTTCGCTTATTATCTCGTCCGAGCGCACGATCGCGACAACCAGTAACACCGGTCTGATAAAACGCGTTCCCGCTCGCGATACACCGACCGTAGCGACTGAGACCGCTCCGAGACACCTGTCTCTACCCAGTAATTTATCATCATTTCACTTATATAACATGCTCCCGTCTTATCAATATTAAAATGGTCTTATTGATCTGTACGCTCTTCCCGAAACCGGAACGGTCAGAGAGCGATTAGAAAAGTGGAAATCTAACAAGCACCCGAAAATTCATTCCGATCGATATCGAGCGATCAGCGAAAGAAAATCCGATATACGATCCAATCTTTCTGATCCTTTCCTAGTAATACAATTCATTGGCGATACATTGCTCTAATATTGATTACAATGGCATTTATTCAATGCATGTTACCTAATATAAAGCCCAGCTAGACCGCCAAATCTGTTGAAGCAGATTTTGCATATAATATCTACTATAAATTTTGTCGATATAATAGATTAATCTGTTATCATACTCCGCTTGCAAATCCTGTTATATTTCTGTCAGCAAGCTGTTGACAAAATTTATAGCAGATACTATGCAAAATTTGCTTTTTGTAGGTTTAGCTCGATTGGTCAATTCTATATTGGGCAACGTTCGCTTAATGTATACCCAAAGAATGCCAATATAAGCAATATTGGATCAACAATGTTATTAAAGTTCGTTTTAGTTAATATTCCTCGTGAATCGCACGAAACCTATTCGAAAGCCGCGTAAGCGAACAAACCGATTGCACACGCACTTTTTTCTTTCCTTTCCCCCTGTGATGTCCTCGGCTACTTATGTCATGTGTGTGTGTGTGTGTGTGTGTGTGAATTGGCGCTCAAGAAGGCAAATAAAATATAACGTAAATTTAATATCCCTGCGTTGCGTTTTCCAGCGTGGTAGCGCGTCGCACGCTCGGATCGTCCGAGAGGTCATCACTCTTCGCGACCCATATATTCCTTTCGAGAGCCCCGGTGATACACCGATACTTCTGGGAAACGTGAACCGGTCGTTAGATTACACACGTGGCGCGTAGGGACAGACCGCGTTCCCCCGGCTCGGGGAACGATTCATTCGACGGAGAGGTGTCCGGTGACGCGATTGAGACGGATCGATCGGAACAGAGAATCCAAGGCGTTGCACGATTGCGTCGGAAATTAATTTCGCGGAGATCGCCTTTTCGTCACAAGATATCGGCGAGATGCAATAGGCGCACAATTTCGGATCTCTCCGATGAAATGAAACGATTATATCCTCGTATCGTGTATTGCAATCCTGTACATGTATGCGAAAGATGGCAGGATATTATAAATATCATCGATCGTTTGATACACTATTAAATAATTAACTATTAAATTCTATTCAATAGAAACTTTCTAATAAATTGTCTTAATGTTGATGATGTATATAAACGACGATATATTTAGCTGGCACAATACACGTCAAGAAGACGTGTCATACCATTTGAATACGCCATCCTTTACACGCATCGTCAAAATTAAGACAATTTAATAGAAAGTTACTAATTGGTACGCGTATTAAACGGTCGGTGTAAATAAGGCCATTTTTTTGCTTCGCAAGATTATCATCCTAGACAGCACACAATATTTACAAAATATTAAAAAAACATAGATATTGAATATTTTATAAATATTCAAATGTCCAGAAAAGTCAAATATGAGAAGGATTATGATAAATATTCAAAAATATTTATAAAAAATATTTTTTCATAAATAGTGAAAACTTGATTTCACTTGAGTGAAACCATGTTTTAGTTATTAATGAAGAATATTTTTCACAAATATTTTTGAATATTTATCATAATCTTTCTCATAACTGACTTTCCCGGACATTAGAATATTTATGAAATATATAACATCTATATTTTTCATATATTTTATAAATACTGTATGCTGTCTGGGATGACACGAAAGTAAAGTCGTTTCATTTTACCTGAGAAATTACTTATTGTGTACGCACAGGCTAATACATGAATTGTCAATCAATTTTCTTACGGAAGATTCTCCGGACGAACCTCAAGATCTCGACAAACAATTTTACACGGACACGCTCTTTCGCCATCGAAAGAATGGTCCGACGCTCTCTTTCTCTCTCTCTCTCTTTCCCTCTCTTCATCAACTTATTGTCGTAATGATCGGTAGCAGTCGTGCTACACGCGCAATCGTAGAGTAATTGCGACGCATTCGGCGATGAAGACTTTTGCTTCGTGCATACACATGTTCGCGAGATTCGACTCATCGTGTGACACGAGGCCGACACGTGACCATCTGTTTGTGACCGGAAAAAACTGATTGGCTCTTAATTAATAGCGAATTCAAGTACCCACATTACACGGGTGTGCGCTGAAGGCTGTTACACACGAAACAGTTATTTAAATAAAAAAGCATACGAGCATTTGGAATGATTAAACACCTAATAATGATATTGTCACATTATTTAGCAGAATATATATTAATTATTTAATCGTCAAAGTTATGCCATTGTATTTGGATACTTTGTGTATAACGGCCTTTCAGTGTGCACGGTGAATCCGGTGTAGATGCGGGTGATTAAATGCAACCTGCGGCACACGAGGCCCGCCATCGTCGGAACGTGCGCGAACGGATGCTTGGAAAATATTTGCATATGCAGACACAATCGAAAAACCAACGAAAGGACAAGCATCACTCACTCTTAGGCTCTAGTCTCGCGCGTCTCGATTATTTTGCTGACGTCAATCGTACCTATGTTAACAATACTAACATCACATTGAAAGTAACACACACCACGGGGAAGCAACGTATATTCTCGCAGATGGCACGAATATAGTTTTCTCATCTCTTCTTTTTTTACTCTCGCGAAGGAGACACACGCGATATGTGAAAAACGATGTAAAAAATATGTCGCGTCCGATACAGGGATGTCCTTCCGTTTTCCGAACGTGTGGCCGACGGTCTCGCCTATCTCCGGATCTACGATATAGATATAGCAAGCCTTTGGTCTCTTTTTTTTTTCTTTTCTTTGCTCCAAGCAATAAAATATAGTTTATGACAAAGGCGTTCCTCGCGCTATCAGTTGTAATAACGCTTAAATCTTACACATAGAAACATATGTACTGCATATAACTAATGTTCTTGTTCCTCAAGCATTTCATAAGTTTATATATACTCGCAAATATATCGTATAAGCATCAAATTTATTCAAAATATATTCTAAATCCCGATAAATTCGGTACTTCGATCAAGAATATTAAATTAAATCAAATTTCGGTTTGCTTATTTAAATTAACCGAAATTAACTTTTCTTCGTTAAAGTTTATAATATTCATGAAAGAAATATAAATTCTTCTTTTGAATATGTGATAACGATTTCTTAAAAAATTTGAGATAAATATATTTTAGAGCTATTATCAAGAAAAAAAAATTCTTTGTTGAAGGTAACTATTACTTAAAACAAGGAAAGTAAACTGAGTAATCGCTTCCCTTAACAGTAGAATGATATTGTTCTCTATGGAAATTGCGAAGTCTGATAACGCTGGAAATGTTTTTCATTCAAAATAACGTTATAATTTCTAGCGTTATCAGACGTCGCCATTTCTAAGCGTTAACGCAACTATGGACAGCGCCTTTTGTCAGAAATTACGTTACATTTCATTGCTTCAAGGCTAAAAGTTTACTACACCTATTGTGGATCCGAACAAAAAAGCTTTACTACTTCTGCAATAGATTTAGATCAAAGAATATTTTATCGTTACGCAACGAAAATAGCGGGAGGGTCAAGCATGGAGAAGCGCGGCCTTTTTCACACAAAAGGTACATTNGGGGGGGGGGGGAGGGAGTGACACAAATTGGTGCTCCGATCAAAGGGTGTTTTCCTTCGCGCGTGCATTTGTGTATATGTGTATATGTTTATATGCGTGTGTCAAATCTGCGATCAGGCACGCTGGTTCTCCGTAAACGCAGCGACGTCCATTTACACGATCTAACGCGCTAGAATCCTCATTATTTACAGGCGATTCCGCAAAATTGCCAAAGGACGACGAGCATATAATCCAACAATTATGATTGTTCTCGTCGCCCCCTCGCTTTCCGCCACCACGCCGCTCATCTTCCTGATCTATCCTTATTGAGAAAAAAACCAGGTGGAAATTTATATAAAAAATCCATATGGAATCCCATAGTTGCCCCTGGGGATTTGGGTCAAAGACCCAGATCCTAGGTGGGTTCCTATATGAATTTCCGCACATCATGTAGATTGTTATATGGATTTTGAATCCTACACGGAAAGAAAATTAGTCCTAAGTCAATGATAAATATTCTCATATATAATAATATTATAATCTTTTTAGAAGATTTTTCGTCTGGATTTAATCGAATTTCTATTGAAGCAAATATTACTTGCACTTAATTCAAGATTAAAAATATTTCTGAGAATATTATACTATTCTTCCTTGTATGAGAATATCTATCATTGATTTAAAACTATTTCTTGCCGTATGTATATGGATTCACACGAGTTCCCTTGGATTTCCGTCACAATCCACCTAGAAATTTTCGACAGGGACGTGCGATATGCATCCTCCGCGAAGCTCTCGATCTCGTTTCAGGCACGGTTGATCTTGTTCCTCGCAGAAATTACCATAAAATTTCCTTTGTTGGACAGTTACATTGTATCGTCGCGGCGTGGTTTACCGGCGGGAGATTTACTTTCGTGATTCACATTATCCTTATAAATCGATTGAATTCTCCTAATTTCCCCTCAGTCCCTTAATTTTCAGGATGTAATCTTGATTTCGCCAGGCGACATGCGCCTGTGGAGACCGGTATTGTGGTTTTTCTTATGGAAAATAATAGAAATTCGCTAGAATATCGCACTATATCGGTGTATATTGCGGGTCGAGTACAGGTGCAGTGTCACTCCACTCGGCGGAGTTGCATCTACCGTCGTCGTTAAAGCGCGGCCTCATCGCGCGGGCGTACGGTTTTCGTTCGTTATCTTATTACAGCTCGGTAAATCACTTTCTCCAGGCGCGCATCATCGCGCCGTCGCGATTCTCTTCAATTAGCGTATGTGATTAAGACCTAGCATAGAAAAAGTAGCTCGTAATAAAACGACATGGTCCGTAAGTGACATTGTATCTTTCTTTCTTTCTTTCTTGAGCCGCTCGTACAGCGGATCGGCGACGATCGGATCTCGAGAAAATGCTATTGTCTCGCGGGGGAAATCGATGAACGCCGCAAATCGTCGTGTTGCAAATTGCGGACGCGATTATAATCGAGCGAGAGAAGAAGGTGTCTTATCTCGGTAACGGATGATTTCCGTAAATACCTAACTGAATCGACAAACAGCAAGTTCTCGATCATTTAATCGGACTTCTCACTGAAGCGCGACGCCCACCGCATCGTTAATCATCCTACGATCGTTGAATCACGCGTATACATAAATTGCATAGATTTACTTGGAAGTGACGATCGATCGATCATTCGTGTTGTGCGGGGTGACAGATTATTCAACGTTATCTTTTTCATCGTCGTGTAAACGTTCCATTCAACCTTGTTTTCTTGATCATGATCAAGATAAACCAGGGGGAGGGACGTTAAAGCAATATCCAACGTCCTTTTGTTACTGCCAAGCAAGCTGCGGATCTCGAAAAGGCAACACACGAAATACGTTCGGAGACGATCGATAAACTCGTGGTAAATTCTCATCGTGCTTTTTTTCTTCACGATATATTCCTCTGCGGTCAAATCGCTGTCACGGCGTTTTTGCAAGTCGCCGTTCCACGTGTAAATTTAGAATTACAAGGAAAGAAGCAACGATGCAAATGCGAGCTCGCGGAACTGTGGAAAGTTTCGCATCAACGATCTTAAGTAAGATACAGCTCCTAATCCGAAGAGGCGCATTATAAGTTGAGATGGAACAATCGTCGGGTCCGCGTGAGATTTCCAGCGCGTGCGATTGACAGATCATGACACTTGCGAAGGGAGAACAGAAGACCATGCACTGGAAAGGATTCGGCAATAAATGCTAAAGTTTGATGTATATTTGCCGGCCAAATATTTGATTGCTAATTAATTAGTTTCATATACTATATATACATTACAGAATAGTTCTGTATATTATTTATACGGAATTAGATTATTTGTTTGCAGCAATCAAATATTTGATCGGCAAACATTCACCAAACTTGAGTACCTGCTACCAAATCCTTATTTCAGTGTCCTTCTAAGATGTAATCCAGCATAAGGCTATGCGATCGCTACAGATTGGTAGAGACTCCGTTACACGTAAGAAATTCATCTCTATTTATTTGCACGACATACTTGGTTGAGGGGGAGGGGGGACGAGTGTACGGTGTGTTGCTGCACGAAGAGTATAAATGCGGCAGACGATAGGAGACGATTTACAAACGAATTACGAAGCCACGTGACGTGTGTCGTGGCGACAATTTTCACATTCTTTTGTTTTCTTCATGCACAGGATTTGTGTACAAGGATACAGATCAGTGTCATCTCCTGTCAACAAAATGTACAGAGGAAATTAGACGACTAAGGGCGGCTTATCAGTTAGTCGGTTACAGAGACATACACACTCTCGTGTTCGTAGAGGATCAGCCAGAAAAAAAGAAAGCAAGATTAAAACAATACACTTGAAAGTATATACCATTTTTTTCTTTTTAGTTATCCCATTTACATTATACATCGTATGTATATATTTATATATATATTCCTTCGCGTATTTTTTTTCTCCAGGAAATGCTCCTAAGATCTCGGGCGGGGGGAAGGGGGAGGGGGCAGGACGTACTCATTAAGAGTTAAACAATTGCAATTGTACATGTGACCAATGCAAAGTTATCGGTTGGTTTGATAGTACGTGTTGGTATGATAGTCTTTCTAGTAACACGTAAGTTTCTCCTAAATGAAGTAAACTTTGTTAACGCAAAACTTCAATATAACAAATTAAGCGTATGGAACGCTACGTTAGTAGATGGTTCTACCCTGCGCTTAAGCTATAAATGGATAACGGAAAGTACACGTGTATATATATAAACATATAAATGTTTATGTATATTTTTATATATTTATATATATAAATATACTCTCTCATTATATGTGAATAATCTAAAATAAAATATACGCTTAAATTATTGCAGCTTTAACATAGCCCCAGAAAATCGACCGAGAGGAACGAGACCGCCGGCAACACTCGCGTAATCAACACTTCTCTACAGTCTCGGTATTTAAAAAAGCTTACCCAGTACTTTTGATTAAAATATAATATTATGCTGAAAAAAAAAGTTACGGATATTACGTGTCCCCTCTCTTTCTCTCTTTCTAACGCGACAGCATTTGTGTGCTCCCTCTTACCTCTCTCTCTCTCTCTCTCACTTTCTCTAATCTTCTTGTTACTCGCTTTATAATTGTTTGTCTTAACACTATAAAAGATTAGAATTTACGTTAAGACGTACAGTCTACCGTTATCCGGATACATTAGTATTCAAACAATTGTTTCGTTGCCGTCTAAAAATATCCTTAAATTTTCATCCGAGAGCTTTCTTTATTCACTAAAATATCAATAATCGTCCTAGAGCCCGTCCTTAGGGACACATTCATTAATTATACATGTATAATCCTCATTTAAATCTAGATTTTATACAAAATATATCTGCATCGTTGCAACTGTTCGGCCGAAAGCAAATAAGTAACTCGGTATCGTGCGCCTCAGCGGAGGCAATTTTGCAATTGTTGCGTGTTGCTTTTTCGATAATATAATCGGTAACATAATCTTGTCGCATCTGGCAGTAACAAAAGTACTCGGAATAATGTGTTAGCACCGATTGTCGTGTGTAAAACTAAATCTCGATGAAACGATAAAAACTTCCATCTTTGTATTTTTTTTACAAAAATTTTGCTTGCACGGAGTTAAAACGTAAACGAGCAGATAGAAATAGGAGACTATCAAGATTTGCACAACGTATGTGTATCTCCCAATTATTCTACCTTATCAAAAAGTATTTTATTTCATTGCCTCATAATATGATAAACACATTTTTCAGTGCAAGAGTTTTATGTACACTAAATACCTACATTTCAAAAGCGAGCTTTTTCTGCCTAGTGGTGAATGTCAAAAGAATTGCAGATGCTCTATCAATGATAAATATATTATAAGAAATTAGTGAATCTTTTTTTTTCGTTAAAACATATCTCTCGTTTCTCTCTTGATGTTGAATATATAGAGTGTTCCGTAACACTGATGGGGTACAATCGGGAGGTCGATAATTCTACATAAAAATATTAACTGAAAATACGTCGTGTCGGTTTTGTTTTTATTTTTTGAACGATTGCTTTCGACGATTAATGTTTTGTCTGTTTTATAAGTAGTATCTCGTATTTTAGTATATATTTAGTATGATACATTATTCTAGCTATGTCAACTAGTTTTAAAGTACAATTAAAAGAATAAAACACCTTTTTGACAAAATATAACTAAAACTAGTTAGAGAATTTACAATTAAAAGTCATTTAAGTGGAGCGTCACCAAAAGAGAGAAAATGGAAAGGTATCGTTAATTTTCCAATCTCAAACATTGAATCATTCGAAAGCCTCGTATGAACAGATGTTGTTGTTTATTTATACGTACTTTTTTTTCATGTAGTATTATCTTCTCAGCTATCCTAACGAACACGGGACACTGTATATAACAACTCGAAAAGATATGCAAAATATATAATACGAATCTAGCTACTCATTTTCCCGGTAACGTCTAAAAAGAACAAAAATTGGCGAACATGTGATTAGTGATTTCTTTTTGTTTCCATGATGCAAGTGTATGAGCATTAGAGCGATATGTCGTACCGTCCGTAGAAAACGCTATAAACATGGAAAAACTTACTTAACGCCAAAAAAAATAACCACCTCGCCATTTATTTAACGGTACTGATGTTGTCTTTACAGAAGGTTCTCGCGCACTCGCGAGGAAAGAAATAAGATGATGGTGAGTAAGAAACGCGGCGGTACAGAAGGACGTTGTATTCATACAGAGAGAACGCTAAAAATATTTTTCTTCCTCAAAAATGTTTTTTTTCTTCTTCCTCTTCTTCAAAAATCGTACGTTTGTATCTCGGTCTAGTTGTGTGATCATCATCCCTTTCCATCTCTCTCTCTCTCTCTCTCTCTCTCTCTCTCTCTCTCTCTCTCTCTCTCTCACTTTCTCCCTCTCACTCGCTCTCTCACGTTCTTGATCGAGCATTCGTTTCTTTTTTTTTCGTTTACTCCATATATCACGTCATTTACTTGATAATACATTGTTTCGTTATCATTGTTAGGCATGTAAATCGGCGGAAATTAAATAATGTAGTAGCAGCGTCGCTTGGGAGTTTCGGCTGTACGAGGCCAGGGAGAGAACAGGCTCACGAGAAATTATCACTAGTCTCCTGCTTCGCCTTCTTCTGCGGGGAATTCACTTGCGTGCGTAGGTCTGCGCCGGGTCTCTTCACGGATTGCGGATTGTTTTTCACACCGGTGGTGGGATCTGTCGGGGGCGAAGAATCGATCAGAACACGCGTTTTCGCCAAGGAGACAGAAAGAAACGAAGACACGTGTCCTATTCTTTTCATTGCTGAACTGGTGCAATAAGTTAGAGCGAGACAAAATGTATTTGTCTCGGTTTAACTTATTGCATCAGTGTAGCGAAAAAGAATAGACCAACAGCACGTACCAGATGCGAGGAAATATCTCGAGCGACTCACCTTGCAACCACCTGACTTGCGTGGCTGGTCCGTAACCCTTGTCGTTTCGCGCTGCTATTCTAAAGATTATGGCCGGTTTCGTAGTGGTGTCCACATGAGCGGCGTTAAGGGCACTATTGTTCACCGAACAGGAATTACTCGAGCCGCAATAAACTCTAATAAAGGCTAATTGATTTGGTGTAGACACGACTGTTTTCGCCTCGCCGTCATTGTTCAACGCCGTACTTCTCACCGCCAGATAAACGGAATACTCGAGAATGGGTCCGACATTGCTAGGCGGCGGTTCCCAAGAAATTTGTGCGCCGTCCGCGGATTTCGATATCTTTATAGCGCTCGGTGCACCCGGGAATCCCGGAAGACACGTTTTAAATGCCGATACCTGCAACAACACAATCGACATTATAATATTTTAAGCTTTCGCGGTGTGTGGTGGATAAACATTCAATGTGGCTTCCAAGCGACTAGCTGCCGCGTCTTTCAAAAATGTCTACTATTGCATGAAAATGTGACTGTTCAGTAGCGTATAGAATTAACGACAAATTCAACAAATTTATCTGTGCGCGTTGAGACCTTGTAGAGAAAACACAGAACTGACGTGGTACATAAAATTGTCTGAATTGTCAAGCTTTTTACAAGGAACAAACTAAAAGACAACATTCACATATTGACTAATAATAAGATTGACCTCACGGCTTTGTTTATTTTACAACGTGTACGCACTGTTTCTTTTTTTAAGAAATGTTTCATGTTATTATTTACTTCTTTTACCCACTTTGTGCACTGATTACATGAAAGATAAACAAAACAGAGCATGGAGTCAGATCTGACCCCATCTATATACGTTGGAAATCCACCTTGTTAGGTTAGAAGGTTAAAAAACATAAAAATCACATAAATCGTAATACCGCTGAATCTTCCATCATTCCTGTCCGCAGACTTGAACAATTTTACAATGCAATACGGAGAATCGGATACGTTACCTCACTCCAGGCACTTCGTCCACAGCTATTCACAGCGGCAATCCTGAACTTGTAGGCAGTTCCGGGCTCCAAAGCTATCTTGGTTCGTTCCTTGAATACGTCCATCGTCAAGGGTTGCGTAATGTCCAACGGCTCGTCACCGGGAAGATAATAGTGTTGAACCGTGAAAGTGGTTCCTTTTATAACTCCAACGTCGTACCACTCTGGGTCCTTCTTCTCATCTTCACCCTGCGAAAGATAAGTCGCTTATTTAACAATTGCCTTCGAAATAACGGTAAAACGTTTCGCAGAAAATTGACGTGTAGAGAACTGCTTGCTCGTGTGTGTTCACTTACCTTGACCGATTCCGTGGAGCCTAAAGCGGCGCTCGCCAATGTACATAAAGCCGTGGAGTCGTCGGGGATGTCTGATCGGGCGTCGTTAATCTTGTCCTGCTTCAGGCTTTCCCTCTTTATAATCGCAGGATCCTCCTTGACGTCGATCTTGATGGGAGTGTGAGTCTTCTGCAAACTTTCGGCGTCCTTGTCGAGAGAAGCGGCGACTCCGTTGACCGACGAGACCGGCAGATCGGGCAGTTTCTCCTGTTCCATCGGCTCCGAAGGTTCCAATTTTACCGGTTGCACGGTCGGCGCGACGACGGGCGCGGTTACTGGCACTTGGTTCGGCGCGTCTGTGACGGGCGACGCGCTATCCGTCATCATCGGTTCGTTGAGGTCTTCCGATTTCACGAGAGAAGAATCCTCGGTCATAGGCAGATCGGCCTCCGGTTCCGTAATCTCATCCTTCACCTTCTCCGCATCCTGAGCCTCATCTTGAGAAAGCTGCGACGCGCTGTCTTCGATAGGCAGACTCTCGGGCACCGGCGACTTCTCGGCATCGGAAAGATACGGCTCGACCTTCGCGCTCTTCGTCTGATCGCTCTCTTCTTGGTTCTCATCTTGGTGCTGGTTTTGATGCTCATCCTGGTGTTCATTCTGACGCTCGTCCTGGTTCTCCGTTGCCTCAGGTTCTGCCGAATCGACGTCCGCTAGAGGCATCTCTGCCTCGGACGGAGCCTGCGCCGCCGGTGACTGTACGAAAGGCAACTCGGCTTTCTCCGCCTTCGGTTCGTCGGTCAACGGGCTACCGATGTCCATCTTCTCGTTCGGCAGTTCCGCACTGTCGACGCTGGTGTCCATAGGTACCTCCTCGTCGGCCGGCGGATTGTCAACAGTACCTTTTGTGTCCTCGGGCACTTGGTCGACGGCGGCGGAGGTGGCTTCGGGAAGCTCGGCAGTCGCTTCGGCAGTCGCCTCGGTAGTCGCCTCGGCAGGCGCTTCGGCAGTCGCCTCGGTGGGCGTTTCGGCAGATGCTTCGGCAGGCGCTTCGACAGGCGCGGTTTCCTCCTCCTTTACGGCGGGTTCTTCCGTGTGGATGCTTCCGGCCGCGTTTACGTCATCTTGTTCCATGGGCGTCGACTCGTCGACCGCCGCTTCCGTGGCTCTCTCCGGAGCGGGGTCCTCGTCGTTCAAGTCGATCTTGTCGTTCTCTTCATCCTCAGATAAGAGAATGTCGGTGGGACCGTCCACTTGCGGAAGCACGAAGTTCCCGTCACCGTCGACCTGCATCGGCTCGCCGGCGCCCATCTGGGAAACCAAGGCGGCCGCCGTGGTCGCCTCGTTGCCGTTACAACTGTCCTCCACTTTATCACCGCCGGCACCATCGTCCGTAGCTACCATAAAGGACAGGCCGCCGGACGGCTCCTGAACCGGGTCTATCAGACCAGCCTCCGCTGCTAACGCGGCTAACGCCGCGTCAGTGGTGGCGGGACCGTCCGACGTTGAAGCTGCAAACGTTGTTTCATTGCGTAACACATTCGGCATCTTGTTGACTTTTTCGTCAATTCTCGCGCGTTAAAAGGCAATTGTACTCACCTAAAGAAGCCGAAGGCTGTTTCTGCGACGGAACAAAGAGCATCTTGCTGGTGTCTATTGAGTCCGACGCACTCGAAGTAGTCACTATGGAGCTACTTGTCGGCATGAGCGTCACCGTCTTCGCACCCATGCCTCCGGACATTTGCAGAGTCACTGGCTTGCCAGACATCGTTACCGTGTCCTACAATTTACAGTTGACAATTTCTCTGTGTTATTTAAGAAATGCATATCTGAAGGGTGTCCTAGATTAACATAGGCAAACTTCAGGTTCAAGGTTCGATATACCGATGCCTAGGTATGCTAGGTGTAACAGCTGTTACATATCTGTAAATTAGTCTACTTTAAACTAAAAAGTCCTTTACCATTTCGCACATAACACGCAAATTTTTGAGTTAATTAATGAAGTCTCTATATGTGGCCATTTTCAATAATTAATAAGTCGAAATTTTGCGCGTTGTTTGCAAAATGATACAGGACTTTGTTGTTCGGATCATTTTATAGTGAAAAAAAGACGATTTTCTATCGCACCCGTACTCTTTAAATTTCTTGGAGCGAGTTCTAAATTAAGCAAATATACCGCCACTCTAATTTAGGACTCACTGCAGCAAATTTAAAGAATACTTACTTTTAATCGACGGATGTTTTCTATTACACTTACAGGAGTTTTTTGCATCTGCGGCACGACGATCTGACTCTTGCCGGGATTGAAGATGGCTTGCGGACTACCTTTAGTAGCGATGGTCACAGTCTTTGGTACACCGCCCTGTCCCGGTACCGTGATGGTTATAGGCTTGCCCGCGGTGCCGCCTCCCACCGTGCCCGAGGAGACGACGATCATCTTAACACCTTGCTGATTCGTCACATGATTGGTAGCCGACAACGGTAGAACGTTTACCGGAGTTGTGAGATTAGTCCCTTGGCCAGCACCAGCTTGTGAAGTGGTGACTGTCTGCACTGCTCTCAGACCGGAGCCCGTGGTTACCACGATGATCTGATTGGTTCTGCCTACCAATCCGCCGTTGCCACCCGGCTTCGTGATCATGATGGTCTGTTTGCCGGTGATGTTTTGACCCTTGCTCATCGTCACTAAGCCGGAAGTCTTCATGGTAGTGAGCAGCTTCGATCCAGCCACTGTGTTGGGATTCACCAGTCGCAGGATAGCCGGTCCGTGATTCAACAGCTTTACACCGGTGCCTTGGACCGCCTTGCTGGGGATGAGACTAACCTTGGGTCCGGTAGCGGCCACCATGCCGCAGGCCACCTGGCCGGTCTTGAGAAGATGCACGATCCCGGTCTGACCGGATATGTTCTGGCCGGACTTCTGCAGGATGATCTGCTTGTTCTGCGGCGGCGACGCCGTGCGCAGCACCGTCGCACCAGGCGCGGCAAAGCGTATCTGCTGGCCCGGCTGGACGTTCTTCATCCTGATCGTGTTGGTCGCGGCTTGCGGCAAGATCGGCACGTTGTTCATCGTGATCTTCGGAGTGGCGGCTGCCGCCGCGGCCAACGCAGCGATGCCGGACATGGCGGCGGGCGT
This sequence comes from Dinoponera quadriceps, assembly GCF_001313825.1. Classification (NCBI taxonomy): domain Eukaryota; kingdom Metazoa; phylum Arthropoda; class Insecta; order Hymenoptera; family Formicidae; genus Dinoponera; species Dinoponera quadriceps. The sequence goes on along the minus strand of NW_014554985.1, from coordinate 224,892 downwards.
TTGTCCTGTCGCCACGGTTGTGGTCACGGTGGGAGAGGTCTGTTGCGATTGCTGATGCTGTTCAGTGGTGACCACCACCGCCGTGGCGGTCGCCGCCGTTGCCGCGGTCGCGGTGCTGACCAACGGGGAACGGATGCGTATGACGTTGCCGGCGGCAACTCTCGGAGTCATAGGGCTCGTCGTCTTCTGTACGACCTGCGGCGTTGGCACCGTCTTCTGTACGGGGCTCTGCACCGTCGGCTGTACTCGCAACGGCGTCACCGGCGTCACAGTCGACCTGACAGAGGTCGGATTAGTCGGGATAGACACGGCCGTGGTGATGGGAGGCGACGTGACGGGCACGGTCGTCGGAGCAGCCACAGCCGGGGCGGCGCTGACGGGGGTGACGTTCGGCGTAGCCGCGCTCACCGGCGGGAAAGCGCCAGCGGACGCTGCCGGTGGCATGTCGTATTTCTGGATCTGAAGGATGTAGTATTGCGCGGACGGGGTCGCTGTCCAACTGACCTCCAGCGTTTGCGTGGAAGCTCTCACCAGCTGAACCCTGGATGGCGCTGGCGGTTTGCTGACCTCCAAGTACCACAGGTCCTTGCAGCACACCTGGACAGAGTATCGAGAGCACATCTCCGTGAGCGTTCGTGGTCGGGAACAATTGATGCAATTTGAAGGAACGAATGAACCCTCTCTCACCTGATTGTTCCAAGCTTTGCGATACCCATCCCTACCGGACCACACGTAGAGCCTGCTGTGGACGCCGACCGCGCAGTGGCCAGCGCGAGCACGCGGAGTATTTTCCTCTAAGGAATCGACGGTCAGTTGCTCCCAAGTGAGAGTTTCTGGAACAGTGACGTGCGATTTATACACAAGGAGAATAACGCAACGCGTATTTGGGGTTCCCAAACGGATGAAACACGACGTCGTCGGGTTTCAACTCACCTAAATTCAAGCACGCCAAGGTACTGGTGCACTTCCACTCTTTCTCGTGCGTCGCGACTTTAACGTCGTCGACGACCAGTGGCACCCATCCGCCGAAGACATACATACGGTGACCGATTAATGTGGCAGTGTGGAGTGATCGAGGTAACGGAGTAGGTCCGTGAACTACTGGTCTGTTCCAGGTCATCGAGTCAACGTCCAAGAACCACAAGTCGCCTAGACGGCAACCACTCATACCACCGTAGATCACCAGGCAGGATTTGCCGGTAGTGCGGTCGGTGTACGCCACACCGGTGTGCGACTCCCTGGGAGGTGGCGAGGAACCCTGCGTCGTGGGCACGTCCCAGGCGGTCACGCCGTTAGGAAGCAGCTCGAGCGTGTACAAGTCGTTCAGATATCTCGGTATGTTGTTCTTCGGATCGTCACTGTCGTTCGCCAGACCTCCGAATAGGAAGACCCTGTTACCAATTAGGGTGAAACTGTGACCTAGACGCGGACACGGCGGGATATTGTCCTTGGGTGGCTTCGGCTTCAGGCGCTTCCATTCCCACTTGCTCGCCTGGAGTTCGTACAACTCGTTTGAGTACTTGCCGTATTCCACCATCCCGCCGAAGACCAAGATGCGCGTGCCGTCGACGACGAAACCGTACGCCGCGCATCCCGGTGGGATATCCCCTCTCGTAGACGGGACGAACCATTGGTTTGTAGCTGCAACAACACAGCCCAACGATATAGCCCATGTAAACTACGCGATAGACTACCGATCAGAAATTCTACAACGTGCGATATTTATCGTAATAGTGTAAATCACATCGTAAGTCTGTTCTTATTGACTGAACAAGGCTGTATTTTTTAGTTTTAAAGTACGGTCAGTCACTAAACAATTATAAGTTTTAAAAGCGCGGAAGAAATCCGGGGTTTTTTTTCATTTTTACCGCGATTCTTTTCGGCTTCTTTTCGCGGATGAGTGAAAAAATGTGGAAAATATGAATTTTTTCATTTTTACATGGATTCTTTTTTGTTTCCTTTCGAGCGAATATTGAGAAAAAATCGGGGTTTTAAATTATAAAAACAATTATTGCAATCATTTTTTTTAAGTTTCAGAACGCATCCCGTGGCCAATAGAAGAATTTATTTTTAATCATTCTTAGGAGAATACGCTTTTCTATTGGATACGAGATGCGTTGTGAAATTCGTCGAAAAAAGCGTTGCAACCTTCTTGTGACGGACCAACGGTATAACCTAGCGCTGAAAGCAAAATGGAACAAAGCTCTGGTGTAGCATTAGTTGAAAGGAACAAACCTCGGTTTTCTGTTCCTGAATTAGGTTGCACTTTTTACCGTTAGAATGAGACGAGTACACAACGTTGAAGCAGAAAAGAACGAAGTTCCAGTGCAGTTTTATAGTTCAGGAACAGAAAACAGAGAGCTTTTTTGGCTGAACTAGCTTATACTAGTTTTTTTCTATTCTTTCTTCCACCAAATCTTGACTGTATATGTCTCTTTTCAAGTCCCTATAAGTCCCTATATCCACTAGTTCAGAAAAAAAAAACAGACCTCAGATCTCTTGTAAGTCTGTTCTCTGTCACTGAACTAGTGCACACTTCTGGAACTCACAAAGAAACAGATATATAGCTGTGACTTTGTGTAAAAAAAAAAAAAAAACGGAATTAGTGCAAGCTAATGCAACCTATTCAGCTATAGAGAATAATTTTATTGTATATGTATTGACTGTAATGTTTATCACTGCTTCAGATGACATTAAAAGTGACTTTATACGATTCGATTAATAATATAATTAATATATGTGACATTTGGATATATACAGGATATTTCAAAAATAGAGGTCAATCGCTTGGGAGGTGATTGAGGATCCAAAAACAAGAAAAAAGTTAACATAAACATAGGTCCGGAAATGCATTGTTTTCAAGTTATCGCCAGTTATCGCTTTTATGTTGAAATTCCAAATTGCTCTCAAATTTTTTTTGTGAAAAAAATTGAAATAAGAGATGGCCTTCATAGAGTTTTATAACACAATTAAAGTCAGAGTTTCGGGCTGTTTTAGTACTATCCAGGATGCACTACGTGGAGGAATACCTCAAGAGTGACAAGCTATGAAATCCTGATAACTGTCAAGGGATGCTAAGCGGACTGTATCTCCCACATGCTGCATCCTGGATAGTGTTAAAGCAGCCCGCAATTATTATTTGACTTTAATTACAAGACTCACCAAGACCATCTCTTCTTTTGTAATTTTGACAAAAAAATTCGAAAGCCGAGCAATTAGAAATTTCAACATAAAAATAGCGATAACTCGAAGACAACGCATTTCCGGACCCATATTCGTATCAACTTTCTCTCTTATTTTTAGATTCCCAATCACTTCCCGAGTGATTGACTTCCGCTTTTAAAACACTCTGTACGTAGTTCAATTCGCAGCGAGTTTTTAGTGATGCGGACGCTCTTTCAAGCCGTCCCATATTGCGATCTTCTAGCTCGAAACGAACCAGGTTGTGCCGTGTAACTTGTACAGCGAAGCGTCACCGAAGAGAGAACAAAAAGAGAGAGAGAGAGAGAGAGAAAGAGAGACGAGAGAAATCGGGAAGAAGCCGTAGATCATGCCGAGATCCATATGCGTCGGCCTGTTACCATGGCGAATTCGCGCGCGCGTTCGGTGCGCGACGCGACGAGCATTTCGAAATCGCAGCCGAAATGCGCGCAAGTGGCGCACGCAGGCGCACCGCGTCCTGGCGACGTAGCGCCAGCCAGGGCGATAATACATCCGTGTGCATCAACTGCGCCGCGACGGTCCCGAATACGCCTGGCGCACGGTAAGGAAAGGCGAGGAAGAGAGGGAATAGGCAGGCACGAGGGAGGAAAAAAGAGGAGGACGGAAAGAAAGAGAGAAGCGCGAGAGAACGTGGAATGACGGGAAACGGCGGCGCGTTGCAACGCGCCGTCGTGCTGGCCCGGTGGTGGGGGCGCGTTGGAGACAGCAATGGCCGCTCCCGCGCGTATAAACATGTAGGATGACAGACCGCGGCGATTTTCCGGACGCATCGCGGCCGCACGGCCGACTTGCGGACGTCCGCCGGCCGGTGCGAGCCCGCGCTGACGGGAACGCGCGCCCCCGGCACCGAACGTTCCGTTCAGGCCGTGCAATCGCGTGGATTCGCCGCCGATCCGGCCGGCCGCCGTCTTGTCAACGCATGCCGCCATGTTGGATCGCGGGAATCGCCAGGAACGGCGCGCAACGAAAGAGACGCACGGCGGCGGACAGGCGCGAGAGACACAGGCGCCGTAGGGAAAAGGCGGCGCGACTCACCAGTGTTGTAAACATGCAGCTCATCGACGATACCCTCGTTGCCGCCGCCAAAAACTACCATGAGATCCTTGATCGCGACCGCCCGGTGGCCGTGTCTGGGTCTCGGCTGGGGCCCGGTCGGATTTGTGATCCGCTTCCACTTTAGCATGGGTGCCGCCATGATGACCGTCGATCACATCATTTTTTCATGCCACGCGCGACCGTACACCACCACTGCCGCGAGACGGTCACCCTTGGAGCGCGGGACCGCTCGGCGGGTTCGCGCGGCAGTAAGCTCCTTGTCCTCTTATCACTGAGAGATCGCGAACGAGGTGCTCGATCGTTCGCTCGCTTGCTCACGCGCGTTCCTTCTCTCTCTCTCTTTCTCTCTCTCTCTCTTTCTCTCGGTCGTTGGGAAACTTTGAACTCACGACGACGACGACGAGACAGCGGCGCCGTCGACACTCCTCGAGAAAATCCGTCAGTCACTCGTGCGACGAAACCCGCTCTACCCTCGGCACTGTCCACTAGACGTGACGGAGACCGAGAGACCGTACGTCACGAATTCTAACCTCGACGGTCGCTCGGGGCCGAACGACGCGGGACTCTTCCCGTGCGGACCGCGTATTCGAGGATCCGTCGAGTGCACCCGCTCCTTCGACGCTTACTTTCTCTCTCCGGTGCACGAGCCTTGGTCGCTCGGCGCTAACGATAACAGAGTCGCGCGGCCGGGACCGAATTCCGGACGCCGAGATTCGCCGCCGTGAGAGCGGTGTGTGTCCCCGCGGCGCGCAACACGTACACACGGACAGACGGACTGGCAGGCGACGGGCGAGCGAAAGAACGAGAGAGACAGAGAGAGATAGAGAAGCGACGCGCACTGTGTGTATTGGCACGTGCGCGTGTGTGTGTACGTGCGTGCGCGTGTATTTACGTGCGCGATGTTTACGGCACGGATAATGCGAAGCCTAGAGCGGTCGCTCGACTGCACGCCGCGACCCGGGCGGATACGCGCTCGCTCTGACCGCGTCGTTGCGCCGCGATCCGCTCATATCTCTATCGGGGATCGCGCGACCGTTCCTCTCGACGGTCACCCCGAACGCGTCAGCACGCACGGATCTCTCTCTCTCTTTCTTTCAAGGTGGAGAGAGAGAGAGAAAGCGAGTCTCGAGTCGGCGGTGATCTCTCGGGGGGACTCTTCCGTCCCCCGACCACCCCCGGCCGTGGCAACACGCGCGGCGAAGCTTGCGTCAACACGGGGCGAAAACGGCGCGGCGAGACCGAGATATATCACTATGGCACACTGCCCGACGACGCCGGGCGGAGCGCGCGAACTCGCGGCGTACGCGACGCGATGAACACGCTGGGATGCGTGACGGCACGCGAAACGACCGGCGGATCGAGACGATTCCGAAGGAACTCAGCGGCTAAACAGACGGTGCAGACGGTAGCCCGACGACGCGAACAAGCGGTCTCCGCGATCCTCATCCACCATTGCTCACACAACTCCGCGTCGGTAACAAGCGCGTTGCCAACCGACGGCGCCAGCAGGAAGGCCACCCGGGTCAATTTACGATCGCTTTCACCAACTGAGGTTCGGTCAACTCATGGGTAACTTCGACAAAATCAACCAATCGCATTGGCCAGCTCGCTGAACTGATCAATGCGATTGGTCGATTCCGTTGGGTTAACTGTTGGTGAGCAATCCAAGGTTGGTGAAAATCACTCTTAACCTTGATCAGAGTCCAATGGGAGAATATCGTCTCGTATGCACTTCCGACTCGAACCGTCGTCCGCCAATCGGAACTCGCGGGCGAATTGGGGAGTTCCCTAGATCGCGGTGGAAATACCCTAGCACACGACTAATTGGATCTTGTAAGCTCCAGTTATGGTGACTTCGGGCGCAACGTATTGTGACCGTTGGTCGGAAAAGTTTAAAACCACCTGACGATGTTGTCGACTGGACGTAACGTCATGAGACTCGCTATTTGCATTTTTTGATTTCGTATCTCGTTTTTGACGTAATTTGCCGCTGACTACCGAATAAATCGTGACTCGTAAGTATCAGCTCGCGATGCGCTCTGCACAAATCGGATACCGAAAGGTGGGCGCCTCTTTTGCAGGTGAGAGCCATTAGAAGATTTGAAAAATTCATTGGGAGCTGACGTCTGCTCGTCAAACGTGTCGGAGTAAAGAACAACCAATATTATCCACGAGTAACAACCACCAGGAAGATGCATTGAAATATGTAATATCGCGCCGTAGATATGTATACATATTTTCATGTACATCGGGATAACTATAAATTATAGATTCAATCAATACTGCGTTGTAGATACATTTAGATATATATATTAGATGATAAAAAATGGAAATGTTAGTAGTTATCAATTATTCTCGGACATACTCGATAATCGTAAAATCATTAAAAATCGCGACTTTTCTTGCTAGCATGTGGTGCTCTTGTCAATCGCACCGTTGACACATATATAAAAACTAATTGGCTAAATGCGTTACTTGATTATGACTGAATCCAAAATATATAACAGACCAAGGCATGACAACGGACATCAACAGTTTAACATTGAAAGAGGCAAATGTTCTTTCCTGATACTTTTCTTATCCTATTTTTTGCTTTATTCAATAAAACAGTAAAGGTATTGTTAGAATTTATCTCTCTTAATGGTACATTGTCGAATTCACCATGCTGACATAATGAAGATGCGTGAATGCTTGGTCTGTATATATTATATATATTTGTCACTGCCTCTTATGTATACTTGAAATAAAATATAACAAAATAAAGAAATTTGAATGTACTTGTATGTACTAATCATCTCTGTATAACGTTGGAAAAAATATGAATATTACAATCAACTCCAAGTAACCAAAGGCTCCAAGCTATTCTAAGACCGGCCTTGCCTAAGTCCGATACATTCCTTGCCTATCATAGCAACCTCACATATCTTGCACACTGTGTCCTTAAACAGAGGATTGTAGCTGGCACCGCATAAGGGGCACTTCACTTCCGGCTTGCCTCTGTAAATAGGTGTGAACGTGCTCGCGCACAACGAAAACGGATTGTGCTCGTCGTACACTAACTGATGCTCATCGACGGGGTTTTTGTCGCAAACCTGAAACGAGCAGATCAGACCTCTCAGATTCGTCGCAAACATTGTGTTTAGAATCATTAAATACGTTGAAGTTACATCAGCTGCGTTCAGCAGAGAAAGCGGCTTTGCAACTGTTATAAAATTCGTGAATTTGATTGGTATATGCTTTCAATCTTGGTAAAACCTAAGAGCATACACCATTCACGATTTTTACAACAGTTGCAAAACTGCTTCTCTGCTGAACGCAGCCATTGATATATATATGAACATGTATTAATGATATATATTTTAAGCATTTACAATAAGAATTTAAAACGTAACTTAAGATTAAACAGTAAGATTAAACGGCAAAAAATTGACCAATCACAATTGATTATTCTCTTCACATTCGACTGTGATTGGCCAATTTCTTAAGGCTTAAAGTTTAAACTCTCGTTTTAGACCCCGCTTAACGTTTAAATTCTCATTTTAGAACCCGCTTAAATTTTACACTTTAAATTCTTATTGTAAACGCCGCTATAGGTATTAATAAAAAGAAAAAATGAAAATACCTGCAGGATCTTCCGAACCTGTTGCGCGAGTTCGGGCTTCGGTCCGAGCTCGAGCAATCTTCTCGCGAACGAAGCGGCGGTTTTGTAGTTCTTCAGCTTGAAGAATATGTTCGCGGCTATTCTCAGAGTGAGTATCTGATGCACCGGTTGCAGGTTGCAGTGTGTGAAATACGCCGCCATCTCGCAGATCCTCTTCTGCTCGGCCAGCGTGTTCTTCGACAGATTCTTACGTTCGGTCTCCATTTTCAGACCCAAGATGTACTCGCGGCATATCTGAATCAGCTGTTGAGCCTCCGCTATGTCCTGCTTGGTGTCGACAACGAGCAACGGTACGCTCAGCAAGGTGCCCTGCAGCTTCTCTATCGCCTCCGTGAATTTACCGGCGGTCGTCAACTGATAACACATCTGGAGACGCTGAACCAGCTCGGCGAGATGCAGTCCCACCGCGGGCACGCCTGTCTTCGGCGTGGCGTCTTTCCAATTCCTCTGTGGATACCCGTGCAACGACGGTATGTTCGGCAGACTGGCGAAGGACGTTCGGGAACGGGCGTACGTGCTCAAGAACAGGGACTGATACGGCCCGAACTCTACCACGCCGACCTGATTGTTCAGCAATCGGAAGGCGGACTCGAACGAGCCGGCTAATACGTGATCGACCACCAGTTGGGAGTTGTTAATCCAATGCTGCGTCGGTGGCAAGCCCTTAGTAGGAGGAGAGTAATAGCCATCCTCGTTGGAGGTCGTGGTGACCTCCAGTTCCGGCGGAAGGTCGACGTCTTCGACGTCCCACCCGGCGCTCTCCTCGCCTTCAGCAGCGATCTCCGCGTCAACACCTTCCTCGCCCTCCTCGTCTATTCCGAGCTCCTCGTCGTTGCCCCATCCGTCCATAGTCGTCCCGCCATCGTCTTCCGGAGCCAAAGCGGCGGCCACTTGACTCTTGCCGCGAGAAGACATCATCACGCTCTCGAAGAAGCCTTTGGAGACTGTCAGCAGCGGCCAATTGTTCTCGGCCTGTTGAATAGGCACCGGTGGACGCAGATAGATAGCGCCGGTCTCCAGCAACGAGAGCTCCTCGCTCATCGACTCGTATTGGGCGTCGTCGTCTTCGTTGGATATCCCGTGGATCTTCTCGGTAACGTATGCCAACGATGCTTGTCCAGAGTTCTACATAATAAAAAGTCAAAATGTCAACCTGCATTCCAATCCTCAGTTACTTGGAATTCATTTTAACGTTGAGTTTTTTTTCCAACGTTGCACGGAAACGATTGGTACATATGCAAGTACATGACAATTTTCTCGTTATAACACTTTATTCACTCAGGTATATTTAAATATATATATGGATATAAACAGGATGTTCAAAAAGTCCCGTGACGGTGTAATATTTTAGAAAGTATTCTATAGAAAAAAATGTTTCAGACAAAAGTTGTAGCATTTAAAAGAATCCATTTAATGGTTTGAGCAGTTTGACCTAGATGGCGTTGCCAAAATTAAATCAGGATCAGTTTGAATTTTTTTTAATGGAATCGCATGATTTTTTAAACAAAAATTGATTCCTCTAATCATATGTACAAAAATATTAAATTAAAATGATCAAAAAGTGAATACTTCGACATTTTACATTTTATCCCATCGATTCATATTTTATACTGAAAAGTACCAAGATAAAATATGAAATACCTGAAAAAGTACTCGACTTTTCGATAACCTCACCTTACTTGTATGTTACATAGTTACGAATTACGAATATAAATAAAATTATCACAACTAATGTGAAGATACGTACCCGCAAAATCTTAGCCCGTTCGTAAATGTCGCCGAGCAACAAACTGCCTTGATACTGTCCGGACACGTCTTTGCGGATCTCCGCGATTTTGATCATCTTGCGCAGCTTTTCCAGATTGCCGGTGATGAGATAAAGGAAAGAGAGCTTCTCGAAGTTCTTGGTCCTCTGGTAGCACATCTCCACGACCTGATGGTTGCCCTGCAGCAGAGCGGCTTGAGCCAAGCTCTCCCAGCACGATTTCTGATCCAGCGATCTCGCCGCTTCCAGGGCCACCTCGATGTTTCCGCACTCGAGCGCCAGCCCGAATCTGGTCTTTTCATCCTTCACGAAGTGAAGCGCCACTTCCGGATATCCTTTCTGCTGTAGGTAGGCTATAATAGACTGCCCGACGAGATTCGCGTAGCGTACCATGTACAGGACCTCCTCGTACTTCCTATTGATCAACGCGAGCTTGAACTTGTATTCCGTCGAGTCTATCCGCAGAATCCTCGGCCGGCACTCCCGGTCCAGGCAGTAAACCTGATTGTTCTTGACTTTCGTCACGTAGATCGGCAAGTCTAGCGTGCGAATGATGCCATGATCGCCATTGTTGATCGCGTACTTGATGTGGTTGCTGGTCGTGTAAATGAACACGCCGGAATAGGCCTCCCAGGCGCCAGACTTCACCCTGGTGTTCTCGTACACGGAGCAGAGAGACTCCAGCCGGCGATTGCAGATGTTGACGGTGTGCTTGGCCAGCAACGCGACGTGGGACATGTCGCTGGACCACACGACGTATCGACACTTGGAGATCTTCACTTCCGCCAGGGTTCTCTTCTGCTGAACGTCGAACAGGGTCACCTGATCCGGGTCGCGTAGGAGCAGCATGCCGGTGCCGGCGTAGAATATCTCGTCGCAATTGGGAATCTGCACCTTCTTCGTCACCTCGTTTTTCAGGTTCTTGATGACTAACTGGAAAGAGACGCGGATAACCGAGAATAGACATACAATTTTCAACGAGTGAAAGAAACGTACGAGCAGTGTTTATATCAACTATCTCGTATCTGAGCTGTTGAGATGAAAGATGCACGTGTCTCGAATTACATTCATTTACAGTATCTTCAGTAAGTCAATTATTAGTTAAAGATGTTTTAGCTTACCGAATACGCTCTGTCCAATACAGCGAATCGATTCCTGGCGACCCAGATGGCGGTGACGCCGGACGCTCGTTTGGTGTCGGCGTCTGTGCTGGAGTCACCCTCACGTGGTATCATGTACAAGTCGTAGGTGCTGTTCTCAATGTTCGAGGGCGATCTCGTACACACCAGGACGCTATTCTCCGCCTGATTGAACGACATACTGTAAGGCGGCGTCTTCCCGCCGCCTCGAATCTGCATCACCGACGTATCCTTCGACGTGCCGAAATCCAGCTTGCGCAGGAAGCGGTCCTTCACGTAGTACATAAGATTCTCGTAGGGGACCGCATAGGCGGGACGCTCTCTTTCGAGCTTGAAGATGATCATGCCGGAGTCGTGGCCGGCGGCGAAGAGGTTCAGAGTCGGGTGGGCGGCCAGCACCCAGAATCTCTCGTGTTCCCGTCTGAACGTGTGCAGACACGTGCGCTTCGTCATGTCCCACACGCGGATGCTCTTGTCCTCCGAATTGGACAGTATAAGGTCCTGTCTAGGGTGGAACAGCACGCAGGACACGTTGTTGTAATGGCCGCGACACGTGTCCACCTCCCACGCTTTGGCGTCGTTCATACGCCACATCTTGATCTGCCGATCGTCCGCCCCGGAGACTATCAACGGCAGCGAGGAGTGGAAGCATGCCCAGTTGACGCCTCTGTCGTGACCTTCCAGCACGTACTTTACCACCGCGTCCGCCTGGCCGAACAAGTCGGTCGCTCCAGGATTCTTCAAGTGGTCCTCGAGACCCCCCGGCCCGGGTGCTACGTTCTTCTTGCGCAATCCTGCAATTGCATTCGTCCCGATTATTAAGGGGCAATCGTCGTCTCTCTCGATAATCGCACGCCCGAAACGGTCGTGGCACCTCACTGTGCATTTTGTAATGATACGTCGTCGCGGTGCAATTGCAAGGCAATTGCAATGACACGACCAGAAATAATCAATGTACGTTACACGAGTTATATTGCATTTACATTGTTGAATAGGAAATTATAACATGGATGTTATGTTTTATTAGTTGGTATTTACCGCAGGATTGCCATAGAAAGTGAATTTCGAAATTCCCCGACATTTCCATGCTTTCCAGACAGTGGAGAATTTTCCACGAGCAATATTTAATTGCAAACTTTAACGTTTAGGAGCAAGGATTGTAGAAAAGGTAACTTATATTATTAGAAGTAATACAAACTTAAAAGTTTTGCTGACATAATGTAATCCTGAATGCAAATTCAGGCCAACAAAATAAATAAATGAGTATTTGAAAAAAAGAATACTGTCGAGAGCATTTAAGAGCAAAGTTGTGAGCAAAGTTCAACATTCCAGATTCTTCATATCTTTTCCCAGCTTTCCAGGTCCGTGACAACCCTGTTATTGGATAGAAATAATAACAAGCAACATCCACGAACCGGAGATGTCCCATACGCGGACAGTTTGATCCAACGAAGCAGACACAATGATGTCCTCCGTAGGATGGAATTGGGCGCACATTACGTAATGATTGTGCCCGGTCAGCACGCAGATACAAGTGCGGCTCTGCCAGTTCCAGATCCGTATGGTCTGATCGTCCGACGCGCTGAGGATCCACGGATACTCCTGGTGGAACATCGTCGTCCTGATGTAGTCCAAGTGGCCCAGCAGCGTGAAGATGCACCTCCGTTGCTTGTAATTCCAAACTTTGATCTTGTAGTCGTCGCCGCCGGAGACGAACAGCGGCTGCTGATTGTGGAAACATATGCCGCGGACGGGCCCATCGTGCTCGTCATACTTGTCGAGCAGAGTGCACATACGGTAGTCCCACAACTGAATGACGCCATTGTGCAAGCTGCAATTTACATGAGCGTGAGACATTCGTAATGTGATTATTTCGTTCGTTTAAACAACGCGAATTCATCGTGTTTGTGTAACGTGAAATATAGAAAATACATTTTGTGAGATTGAAGAAAAACATCTAAAAGCCATTCTTTAATTTTATAAGATATGTTGGGTTGATGCAAAAATTCGTTCCGTTTTTTATCAACTTTTTTGTTCAGAAATCCCAGAAACGGGATCATGCAGCGATCGGAGAGCTATCAGATAATCGAACAAAACAAAACAGCTCATACTTAACTGACTGATTGTACTTTAAAATAAATAAATATTATACAAGGTGTCTGACGCAAACCGTTCCATCCGTCATACTTGTAATTTAAATTAATGTGAATAAAAAAATCCTTTATCATTTCGCAAACAACTGTGCAAAATTTTGAATTACTAATTATTGAACATGGCCATATATAGAAGTCTCTCTAATTAATAATTCAATTTATTAATAATAATTAAAAAGTAATTCAAAATTAATTCAATTGATTAATAACTCAAAAACTTAAATATATAAATTATGATTAAAAACGAAGCGAACTTTTGCATCAGCCCAATATCTATATATAAATCCGCTGAGGAAATTTTTGATTGTTATATGAAATTTTATCTCCAACTTATTATGATCCAAAAATATCTTGTTTCGCAGAATCAATTACTCGTTTCGTTATTGTTACTTAATTCCCGTTAATTTTCTCCGTATTTGCAGATGTAATTGTACTTTATTTTCGCGGAGGTACGGCAACGGTGAAATCACTTATTGGTTCGCATGAGAGTATTATCCACTTCAATCGCCATGAGCTATATCAGGAATTTTATGGGCGTCCCGGATTGCGAAAACCGGTGGTTTGTACGATTTTTTCGTGCGGTTGCACGATTACAAAATGAGGCGTAAATATAGAGGTCATTCGCAAACTGGATTTCGGGCCTACGCCTTGATACAGGGTGTCCCGATATCACTATGGAACGGGAAAAGGAACGCGAGTTCAAGAATGTGGTGTACATGGAGCGCGAAAGCGACGACACGAACGAATTTCTCATTGTCTCTCTTGCTCGTTTCTACTATCATGATTTAAATGTAATCGACGATTAACTTGGCATTAATTGGTTGAACTGATCAATGCGACTGGCCAATTCCATTGGGTTAATCGTCAATTAGATTTAAACCGTGATGGTAGAAACCCAGCATAAGCGAATTTAGATTGTTTCCAATGCATAACTCGCGTTATTGTCTCCGTCGGATCTCGACGTATCACGCTCGATCGCCCGGTATATCCGTAAAAATATTTGACCTCTATTATCTTAGAAAATAGGCGTGGTACACGCATTACTTAATCTGAATATCTGAGAAATACATAATCGCTCTTTCTCGGTCGCCCGGGCCCGACCTTCCGAAGCGATAATCACTTGAATTTATGTATGAATATCTCGGCTGACAAATCAGGCGCTCTCCTACGTATCTAGAAAGAATATCACCAGACGCGATTACTAAATTTGTCGTTAGCCTAATTTAATTAAGCTAATTTTTTTTTTTTTTCAAAATGATCCATCACGTCCTAGTTACGTCCATTATTCGGAGGCATTTGTATAGATTCGGGATAGAATTTGTGTAGATGATAGATATTTATAATAATATCGGTATTATCTGCGCGATATATGTTATCTAACTGATAAATACTATAACGAATAAATTATAAATAACTATAAATATAACAAATAAGTCGCGAAACAAATAACGTCGTCTCATACAGGACAGTTAACTTTCAAATAACAAGATTGGGTCGGATCCGACCGGATTCATGTTCTAATACTTCCGTGCATGTGCTTGTAAAACTTTATATTTCAGGTATTTTACATATTTTGCGATATATTTTATTTTATTTTATTTCCTAACTTATTGTGAGAATAAAAAGTGTCTAGTCGAAAAAATTAGTTGGAAAATCTATAAAATGCTTCTATCGATCGGATCTGATCTACTTTGTTATACGTTAACTACATAATAACTTTGTTAATCGAGACCCGGGAAAACAGCTTATATATCATCATATAAAATTACATATATAATTACATGTGATTTTGACATGAATTTTGTCCCTATATGGCTACATATATAATTATATATGTCCATACGATATAAAAATACTGTTGAATGAAAAACGGAAAAATTAGTTTGATTCGATTAAGTATTTACGTCGTGGATAGCCATAAATATAAGCATTTATTTCAATTATATTTGTATAACAACATTTTTTTATGAAACATATATAATCATATTTGATTGCCATATGGCCATATAAAGAAAAACTCCATACATAATCATTTTTTCCCGAGGAGTTAAATTTGCTGCTTTAGATTGTATGTGAGAAAGAAAGAGAAAGGGATGTTATATACTTAGAGAAAGATATATATATATTGAGAAGCAAAACATGCATGTAGTCCCGTGACGTTGTAAGTATCGTAAGCTAAATCTTTCGAAAATTTCGCATTAATATGCATGAGGGAAACGATTAATCTACTCCTTATAAATTGGATAATTTATCTTCGCTCACACGAAATGCATACATGCTGCGCGTCCATCGCGATGAAAACTATCCGAAAGTCGATCTCCGCACTACATAATTTCGATGAACGACAATCGTGGGGTCCCCCCGAGACATCTCGACGGAATCAGGTCATCAGAAACAGAGGTGTATAATGCGCGGGAGTGGGGGGTCAAGTGCACGTCGGACGCCGTGTATATAGAGATCACATCATTACACATCCTGGTAGTCCGCTCCTTAATGTCATTAAGCTCGCATCACTTTCGACAATGGCAGCTCACCATTGTTTCACCATCGGTGTCGTAAGTGTATTTATATATCGAATAATTAATTTGTCCTCCCTACAATGTGTCCGAGAATCACTGATCCGAATTTTTCACGATACTCTTTGGCGAATTGGCTCTCCGAGCTCGGTCTTTGTGCACAACTCGCCACAAAAATCACGTCGATTCGCGTGTAAAAAATAATCGAAGGTAAAAACGCATTTCTTTCTTTGATTTTCTCAGCTCTTCCTGGGGACACTATCGACAGTGAGAGCGATTTCCGTCCCGTATGAGGACATCCACCTGGAGTATCCTACCGCTGCGAGATTCATCTATACGGCGTCCGAATTCGATTCTGATTTCGATGGATATTCCTATTCGACTGAGGATCTCAATGGCGGCGGCAGTAACGTTGTCTTTGCAACCGGTGCGGATTCTTTGGGCAAGCTGAAGAAGACAATGAACTCGATGTATAAAACCGATGCTATGATGAAGACACCGGAAAGCTACATGCAAAGAGACAAGTTGGATAATACCCAAAACAACACTCAAAAAAATCCAATGTCTCCGGGGCAACAATCTAAATCCGAAATTGAGGCGAACATGAACAAACAAGAAGATTTTGTCTTGGACACCGATGTTTCCGATGAAGGGGAGAAAATATTGAAAAATCCGGAAGCAAACGATAGCTCATTTGAACATCAAGCTCCTCAAGAAGTTCCTTTTATGCCTTATCCGGCGTTCCGTGCAAATTTCTTAAATTTGCAACTTCCAGTGGTGCTTCCCAGATATCATATACCATCGGATGTCATACAGGACCAATATTATCCTCACAGTCCCTATACTGATTTACAATTTCCTTTGCATGATTTTGACTTTTACAATCCCTCTGCGCCATTATTTTATCAGACTCCCATCACAGCCAATCCAGTTCCTATTAATGTTTTGAACCATGCATCAGCAGCTGTTAAAGACACAACAGTGCCTGCGAAAGCAAGTACTGTTGAAAGTTCAAGGACAACAACCCAATCTGCTAACTCTGTAGAATCCAATATGATAGAATTAAAATCCAATTTTGAGTCAACGGTAAATCAAGTTGAAGAAACATCTTCCAGTGAATCTACTTCCAACACAGTTGAAACCATGACTGCGTCTAAGGTAATCGACGAAGAAATGACAACCGAGTCTGCAAAGTCTACAGTAAAATCTAGGAAATGTGATGATCAAATTGTAAATGATAAAGTAAGCAGTACTGAGTCTGCGAACACAAAAGTAAGTACTTCAACAAAGGAATCAAGCACCGAAACATCTGCAATGTCCACAAATGAAATGTAAACTCAGATATTGTGTTTTATCCTGCTGCGTTATCATAAATGATGATGAGAATTTGTAACATGATGCAAAAAACTGCTTGCTACAATAATGTAAATAATATTTGAATCATGTAAAAATAAATTTTTTGATATTTTTCCCATGCACGTTACAAATTAGTATGTAGATATAATAGTAAAGAAGAAGATTACGAAAATGATAATAAAAACAAACCCTTATTTCCTATTCAATGCAATTCCTCATATGTAATATTATTAATTCTAAATTCACATCAAATATAGGTTAAGTCAATATACAATCAGAGAGTGTTCAAGCGAATGACATTTCAATACTGCCGCTGTTTAAAGTGGGACACTTTTTTTGCAATCTGTTGAAATGTTCTACTGGCAATAATCTCTAAAAATGTCACTGAGTTAAATTAAAACACATGTGTCACTTACCTTGCAAGCACCCAGGGACGTTTCGGGTGAAAGGACAGTCCTTTCACTCGAGCGGATTTCGTCTCGAATTTCGTTAACATATTTTTACTTTTAACCTTAATATTGGACGAATATTTATGCAATTAATCAAACATCACTCTCTTCAAATTCTCTAAACTCTTGACACGACGGGAGACACGTCACTAATCGTCACAAACTGCAATTCGATAAGTTTGTAGATACGTCTCGTATACGTCGTCAGATATCGGCTGTTACACAAATTTTTCATTGAAGCTTTTAGTTCCAAAACTTCTGCTACGAGTCGCCACTATCGAAGAATCGAGGCAGTAGTGCGACTCAACGATATAGCGGACGAACTTTATTTACAAGTAGTATGGCTCAACTACTGATGAAATAAAAGGTCCGTTCTTTTTCGATTAATTAACGTACACTTAGTCCCAGTCTACGGTAGGTGCTTTAAGCTCTAAGCCTTAAGAAATTGACCAATTACAGTCGATTATTCTCCTCACATTTGACTGTGATTGGTCAATGTTTTAAGGCTGTTCTACAATATGCCTTATGTCGCTATTGGATGCCGGAATGCAGCCGATGGTCCAATGAGAGAATTTATTTTTCGAAAGTTAATTCTTCTCATTGGATTATCGGCTGCGTTCCGACATCTGACAACGACATACGACATATTGTAAAACAGGCTTAAGAGCTTAAATTCTCATTGTAAACCTCGCTTTATAGAATTTAAAAAGAGATAGATACAGTTAAGACTTGGTGGAAAAAGACGAAGAGAACTAATCAAAACTAGTACAAGTCGATATTCATAGTCGCATCTTATATTTAAGATCATCTTAAATTCATCTTCAGATACTGTATGCCTCATTTCATTGGTTGCTAAGCATCTGAAGATGAACTTAAGCCAGTTTTAAATATAAGATCTGACTATGAATACCGTCTGCAGCCAATTCAACGAAAAAGGACAGATCTATAACCTCTTTATTCTTTAGTAGAGCTACCAAACAACTCCGGTTAAATTTTTGTGTTTATTTATCAACAATAAAGGAGAAGTAAAGGATTTTGCGGCCTGACGAAGGGAAAATCGATCATCGATTCATCGATTCTACATTGCCAACTCTAATTGCACGCGGTACGTTTTGATTGGCCGATATGAAAGGCACGTTTTGTCGTCTGGTCCGCTCAATCTTGGATGTCAATATAACCTGTTAGGTATCGTTCAAATGGAATTATTTAAATTAATCACGATCTAATACGAAACATATAACACAATAAACCCTCAGGAAATATTTGTACCCCATTATTCTCCAATCGTAAGGAGAATACGCTCAGGTGCTTCCTATAATTTTTTATACACTATTGTATACTATACAGTTGTGTCGGTGACCGGTCTGTTTCGATATAACAATATAATGCAAGTGCCGACCAGTATTGTTGTTCTGAATCTCTTTGTGATTGTATTGATTTGCGTAAACAGTGTGCAATGTGAGAAAGAAAAGCCGAGCAAAGACGAATTGAAGAATCAGAAGCTTCCGCCCTGTGCAGCTTGCAAATTATTCACCAATAGTTTCAAAAAGGTAAATATTGCATTTGACGTTTGACGATTATTAAATTTAAAGTGACAGAATTGTATTATATCTAAATATGGTAAAATTGTACATCATTCTAGTCGGTGTGAAAATTTCAAGAGTTACAATTATTTTACAGGGTTTAGAAAAGACAAGTCGTGGAAAGTTTGAAGGCGGAGATAGTGCCTGGGAAGAAGATAAGCTTCGTTCCTACGCGAAAAGCGAGATACGATTGGTCGAGATACAGGAGAATCTATGCAAAGACATTGAGAATGGAGAGATACAGTGCCATACCTTAGCGGAAGAATTGGAGAATCTGATAGAGGAATGGTGGTTCAAGCACCAAGATACTTATTCGGATATATACGACTATATTTGTATAGAAAAGACACAACGTTGCTGTCCTAAGGATCATTACGGTCCAAGTTGCAAACCATGTCCAGGATATCCAGATAGAATATGCAACAATAATGGCAAATGCAAAGGAGCCGGTACTAGGAAAGGAAGTGGCGAATGCCTTTGCGACAGGGGTTACTTAGGAGATACTTGTTCAGAATGTGCTTCAGGATACTATGAGTCTTACAAGGATGAAAGGACCTTGCTGTGCTCAGCATGCCATGCAGCATGCGATGGGCCCTGCAGAGGCGCTGGACCGAAGGATTGTGAGAAGTGTGCAAGTGGCTGGCAAATGATAGAGGACAAAGGCTGCTTTGACATTGACGAGTGTCTAAAAAGCGACGAGATCTGTCCTGGGAATCAGTTTTGTGTTAATAAAGAGGGAGGACATTCTTGCTTGGGTATATATATATATATATATATGTGTATATACTTTATAAATTTTCTACAAATCGATATTTCTAGAAACTTGAATACAAGAATATCTGTAATTTGAAAATATACTTTTCCAGCTTGCGATAGAGCTTGCAACGGCTGCACCGGCGATGGTCCAGACATGTGCGTCGGGTGTGCTGAAGGATACCATAAGAAAGAAAATCTGTGTATAAGTAAGTAATGAATAAGATGATAAAAAAGGTGACAACAGCGTTCTCTGATTCGTACTCATGATTTGTATTATTTGCAGACTCGGATCTGCTCGGCCGTAAGAAACAGGAAAATCTGGCGCGATATCTGACGTACTTCGGTCTCTGCGTGGCGACATGCATCATTCTGCAGCGCAACGTTTACGCGGCAGGCGTTATCGGTCTGTTGGTTGCGGTGTATATATCCGTTTCGGAATACATGATCGCAAACAGCAATGTGCAAGATACCACGGCGAACATGGACATTCTAGGACCAGCTTTAATAGGCGCGTAATTTTAACGATTCTCTCCGTGAAGTCAGTTACGATTTCGTACTGACACAAGGAATCACCTCCTATTCATATGTAAAATAGATCATAGAATTAATCTGTAATTAATGTGTCGTTCTGCACGAGTTGCAGAGAAAATATGAGAATTAATTTATTAATATAAAAGAAACTATCTTCTATTGCACCATTATTGAAATTAGAGATTTTCCGATGTATGTTTCTGTTATTTGCTTTTGTTGTACTATTATTATGAAATCATGTGATTTTTATTTAGATACATCTTTCTTATCTGCCAAAGTCACTACGGTCGGCTTTTTTCCCAATGTATAATCTCGTCATGTTGTGTTACATTATTGTAAATAATCTCTCAGCGCAAGTTAACAAGAAAATGGGGATATATAGCAGATTTGTCATAAATGCGTTATAAGGTGTAACATCTCTGTGTATGTTAATTAGACATTTTTATACTCTATAGAAAAAGATAGACGACTCTCTGATATATATACTCATAGTTTCTGATAGAAACATTATAAAATAAAAAAGAACAGTGTCGATTTTAACGCAAAGCGGAGAATGCGAGAACATCGTTGGCGATAAACTTCAAACACGAACTTCTAATTCGCATGTATCACAAACTCGCTGTATAAATTCTTTCTTATTCCATCTTACAGCGTTTCTATACGCAAAACACCGTGGAATTTAATTAAACGGAAGAATAAAACGACACTCTTGCGAGTAGAAGTTTATATTAACGTTCACCAAAGAGTGTGGCATTACTTATATATACATTCTGCATTTGACATTCATACACGCTACTTGCGAGTTATGTAAGCGCATCGTATGTGGAACAAGTACCCTTACGCGATATGGCAAATATATTATGCAAATAAAAGATTTTTGTTATTTTTTTTCGTAATACGAAATTCTGCCCTTCATTGTCGTACTCGTGAAACCCGTGATACATCATTCCAGAGATTTATACTCGAATAAAATTGATGATCGAGTAATTAATCGTGGATGAAACTTGTTGCTTAGGGATCAGACAAAAATTCGGTTGAAGGAACAGAAAAAACATTCCTTTAACACAGAAAAAATATTCTTACACAGAAAAAAAAAATCTTAAATTAATGATAAATGTTTTCATATATAAGCAAGAATATTATAATATTCTTAAAAGATTTTTAGTCTTGAATTGAGTGCAATTAAATAATACTTGCATTAATACAAAAATTCAATTAAGTCAAGACATCTAAGAAGACTATAATATTTTTGCTTATATTGTATATGAGAATATTTAACATTGACTTAAGACTAATTTTTTTTTCATATAGGAATGATGTTCAGTCAGTTATTCTCTTTGTCTCAACCGAATTTTAACTAGTTTTAAGCTGAATGTTCACACGGATGTTCTCAGTCGCAGTAACAGAGATCTCACCTATTTGGTCTGTTCTTTAGAACTGGTTGCACTAATTGAATAAATTTACGCACACTGAAACGTGAGAATCTTGTACGTACGTTTCAATATGCATGTAAATTTCTTGAAACCAGTGAAGCTAGTTCAGTTGTAAAGAACAGGCCATGTGGCCTTGAGTTTTCATTTCTTGTCCTCGATTTTTCACCTCAGATCCCCGTTCAGTCGCAAGAACTGAAATTTTTTCCATGTGGTTGCTCCGTTACAGCACACTAGCTCGTAGCGCTGACACTCGTGTGGGCGCGAGTCAAACGCGGAGAAACGCCTGTTAATTAAGACGATGTCGAATCCGATAGAATATTTCAAGAGAGCGGAAACAAAATATTTCTATCTCAGAACCGACGAGAGTTGTGTAACTCGCCGGATTCGCGACGTCGGTGCCTTTGGACGCTGTTCGCACACGACGAGGATTTTCGTCAAACACCTGCAGGCGTGGTGCTCCAAGGGTTAATAACGCTCGAAGCGGAAGAGAGAGAGAGAGAGAGAGAGAGAGAGAGATTTACGTGTGCGGGAATAAGTGATGCCTTGATGCAGCACGCGCAGGTGACACCGAGACTGACGGTGACGCGCTACATTATTCAAAATCGACGTCTTCCGAGACCGAGAGTGCTGTTCCGATCGTATGCACGGGGTAATGCGCGATGAGCCGCGCGCAGGAAGCGCGGATTTCCTCGCGATCGAGAGGTGTGCGCGCTCCCAAAATGGATATTACATTAAATAATCGGCTTCTCAATAATTTACATCGCATTAACGGACAATAATCGAGATTACATTAACGGGCGAATGCCCTGCTCGGCGTTCTGCTCAGCGCCGTCATGAAATTATCAGACGCCGCGCGAGCGTCGACCGGCGGCGGATCGCCGGCATTTCCCGGCTTCGTTTCGTGTTTTCGCGGTATTAATCCGTAAATCATAAAGGTGCAACGACCCTCCGCCCGCGAACTCGCGACGGAAATTTTCCATCGCCGACTACCCGCGGATAATTTAATTGCCGCGTCGAGGTGCGATGCGTCTATGACGTCTCTATCCGTATACTGTGATGCTGCAGCTGTCTGGCAATTAATAATGAAGGAACGATAATGGAACCCGCTGCAATACTTTGTTCACATCGCAACAATTTGTCTGCACGTCCCGTATGCTGACGCCCGAACTTTTGCGCCGTTCTCCGATCGATGCGTTGTTTCCCGTCTGAAAAAAATTTCCTCGGTACGATACGATACAGGACGGATGTGACGGGGATTACGCCGCTTCTCCGCCTTCCCCGCTTGCGGTTTTCGCGTTCTATTTGCGTTTGTAAAAAGTGCTCGGAGCTAATTCACCGGTAGAAACGCGCGTCACCAGAAAATCCAAGGAATCAAGGACCCAATACAATCAAAGGAAAACATGAAAAGGTCTGTAAGAGCCGAGCGCAGATTGTTGCACTGAGGAGAAAAAATTTAAAAATTTATTTGTGAAACAAGGTTTGTTTCACAGAAATGAGCGTTTATTTAAATACGACAAAATACAATTTTATTCCTAATAAATAAACCGATTAATGAAAGAACGTAAATATATTTCACAAAAATATATATTCCGTCATCACAGTACAATTTTTTCTAACCAATAAATATCGAGGAAAATGTCACAGGAAACATTTACTTCGCAAGATTTCAATTTCTTTTTCTCAGTGTGACGCGAATAAATTTATATGGGAAATAATATGTTTGATAGTGTTATCGCACACGGTGACGGGTTTGCCAGATTTTTTAATGCACGCGGGGAGTCTCCCTTTTACGACAAACCGACCCTGCATCTCAATTATTAAATAAATCTTCAGACCCCCATTACTAATTAACTATTTACGCATAATTGATTCTTTAATAAGTTGCGGGAAATACTGTCTCAGCCAGGAGTTGAACCTATTTATTTTTACCCTGGGGTTAAAGACCCCTTGAGTTTGCAGAAGTTTAATACAAGTATAGTTGCTTGCCGGTTCCTACATGTTCCTTGAGGTTTATGTCCTATTTTTAACTTCTATCCTAAATCATAAGGATTTTAATAAAAAATTACTGTGATATTAAAAAGTAATGTAGAGACGTTATACAAAAATTTCGGAATCATTGATCATTTTGTTTGGAAAATATAGGCATAGGAAATATACAATTTATAATAATACCCACAATATATATACATATACATATATTTAAATATTTATATATCACTTCTTATTATGTGTGCACTTCTATTAGCTCAATTGACGTATAAATAAAACATTAATAAAAAAATAAAAAGTAAATAATATGTCCGTGCTTGCAATATTGTGTATATTTCTTCTAATTGCGCTAAAATTTGTTACTTAAATGAAGTTGAATGAAGTTATAAAAAAGTTTTTTTCAGTAAATAATAAATTTATGAAGAGGCCTTTTTTAAAGTCGTCACTGAAAATCTCTACGATACAACTGCTTTAAGAACGTAAAAAAAGTGCAAGAGTAAGAGAGAGAGAAAGAGAGAGAGAGAGGACATCGAATATCACGAGAGTGCGCGGATACACTATTGATGCTGTGCGCTCGGACCGACGTTTGCATATGCGGAACATACATCCGTTTGACAACGCGGCTAAGGGGGAAAGATTCGCGGGGGTGGAAGTACTACAAGCGACCATGTCGCTGCACTCACGCGACATCGAGAGATTGACAGTGATATTTTGGATTATTCAAGACCGCCTCTGTCTTCCGCGCGTGGAGACGGTTTCGCCGACGGCGGAATCGACGCTGCGAGTGCGAGCGAAGCGCTCGTCGACGATGACGAGAGGAGAGAGAAAATTGCAGTCAGAGGCGAAAATTAATTGCAACTTATTGCGCCCGTCTCGTTCTCTCGATCGCGCGATCTGTACGCGACACGAGAATTCGTATCGTCCCGGGCTTCGAGCTTCGCTCGCGTTTTTGGAACAAACGAGTCCCTCGAAGTCTCCCGGCTGATGCGCTCGTTCTCGGATTCCCCTTTACCGCGGGGTGGATGAATGAAAAAATCGAAAGGAGCGAAAGAGAGAAGGAGAGAGACGAGCCCCCTTTCGCGCGTACCCCCTTTTTAACCCCCGGAGGCTGTAGACCGACCGGCACCTGGACCCGTTCACCCTTCCAACTTTTTAGAGTTCCCCCTTTCTCCGGTCTACAGCCCCTGGATTCGAGGCTTTTACCCCCTGCACGATCGCTCGAAGGGTTGTTTTAAATAATAATAACCCAACCCCGATCGTACAGGCACACGTACACGCGTTCAACAAGCACGCACGCACACACACACACACACACGTACATACACATGTACAGGGCGACGAACTCGATGCTCGTCGGGTCCTCAGTATGTTACCGGTGAGGCCACGTGTCGCGCGCGCGTGATTTTATATCCGATCCCGTGGCGTGGTGTGCCTTACACAGCTAACATATCGCCAACGCCGTATTATTTAAACAATTGCCGCGCGAAGTGTGCACGCGAACGTGAATCGGTTACGTGGCGCATCGCACTTGAAAGTCGACACCGTTTCCCCGCTGGAATATTCCGCGACTCGTTTTCTCTCTCTCTCTCTCTCTCTCTCTCTCTCTCTCCTTAGTCTTCACGAACGAAGTATCAAACGACTTCTCATGAGCGTGAAATCGAAGATCGACACATCACGCCTCGTCTAATTAACCCTCGAATAACAAGATCAGCCGGGCCAGATATTCTAATGTTTTCATGAACGCGCTTGTAAAGCGTCAGGTATTTTGCATATTTGCGATAAAAAGTGCCTAGTCGAGGAAATTAGTTGAGAAAACTGCAAAATGTTTCCACGGGTCGGATCCGACCCACGTGAACCTTGTTATCTGAAAGTTAACGACGTCGAATCGGAATTCACGTGCGGAGATGTCTCGCGCGCACGACGACCGGGACTTCGTCATAAGGCGTCCTCCGGGTCTTCTTTCGCGGCGCACCTCGATCGGGCGTCTTCGGGAAGAGACAAAGAAACGAGGAAGGGCATCACTGACTTTCTGGACAATGATCGGCGGGGAGAGCCGCGGAGGAGAGTCGGCGCGGACGAGGCGTGAAGCCGATGAAACCGCGTTTCGTTTCGCGCGTTGCTCCGCTTTTTCTGCGGTTCCTAACGGTAGATGACGGACGTCGCTATCTGCCCGGTCTCCTCCTCGTCTTCGTCGCCGTCGTCGGGGAGAAGAAGAAACGAGGGAAGACGCAAGAAGAGAGTAACTTCGACGTGACTTCGGCGGCGATCCGCGGCGTGCAATATCTATAGTAATTTGTTCCATCGGTGAGCCGGGCTTGAGTTCGTTCGAGCGTTGCGCGACGCGGAGAATCGATCGTGCACGCCGCGCCGTGAATTCGAGATCCCCGCGAGAGGAGGAGGAGGAAGAGAGGCAAGAAGGACCGCGATCTTCCGCCGATCGTCACCGCGCGATCTTACCGCGCGGCCGAGTAAGATCGGCTCCGACGCTCCTCACTTCCTTTTGCTGCTGATTCACGGTTGGTAAGCGGTTTTGTGTGTGTGTGTGTGTGTGTGCGCGCACGTGTATCGCGTGAATGACGTAACCCGAACGTAGTCCGCGGACACGCCGAGCCGGCATATGTCTCTCGGGGCTGTCGTGTACGGAGCGGAATTGTTTCCAGTATGAAACGTGTAGTCGCGGAATTGCGAGTAACATTGTAGTAGCTCGTCTATCGGCGACTGACGAGTGTTAAATAGGGCTGCTATTGTTCGAGTAAATCGTTATTCGGATATTCGAATGGTGACGTTCTCGTCTATTTCGTGTTCTGGATATTATCCGGATGCATGGAAACCCCGTTTAGTTAACTCAGATAAAATTTGGTTTAGAATATGTACAGGCAAGTTTCGGTTGTGGGAATCAGAATTTGGTTTTCTGAAAACTAAAAGTTTAGTATCTCTGTGACGAAAATGAAAAAGGTTTGATTTCAGAGAAACTTCGGTTCAAAGGACCAAATTTTAGTTCTTGCACGAACCGAACTGTTTGTTTGAGCATATCCTAATCAAATATTGTTTGGGTCAACCAAATAGATTTTTCTGAAACTTACTAACTGAAATTTAGTTACCCGGACTAACTTTTAACCGTGGGAGCTAAAAACTAAGTATAGAGGTAAAAAATCAGCTAAATTAACTAAACTCCAATTATATTATATGGTCAGTTAATTTTTACCTATGGGAGCTGCGGAAACTAATTGGTTTTTTTTCCACGCAGATATCCGAATACTGTATGATCCGGATTCAAGTCGCAGCCTTAGTGTTAAAGTAGTTGGTCGTCAAATTATTTTCTTGGAAATCCTTTGAAATTTTAATTGCATATTGATGGAAATACTGTCTACACGTCCCTTAATATCACCATTGCAACTAACTACTTTAACTCTTGCAAGGAAAAGTAGGGGTCATTCATAACCCCGGCAAGAGAGATGTTTATTTATTAAATTATTATATATTTTTGACAAATATTTTCTTCCTTATTCCATATAATTTTTGTGCCCTTTCCTCGTGTTAATCAAACATAATGCATTTATTGATATATTTGGCTCACTCATGATCCTGACTTTCTGTTCGTGTCCCGCTCTACTCCATCTATCCTTGCGAGGGTTAAATTAAATAACGAAGCGCGGAATGTAAACCAATTATATCGGCGCGCTGTCATTCTTGTGAAACGTTCGCCAAGCTCTCTCTCGTGCAATAACGAGCTACTGAATATTTCTTACATCTCATCGATTCCGAGTACTCGTCTTTCCAGGTACCTTCGGAAGGATGTCTCGAAGAAGCTTCAGACACATTGAGTTACTTTCGATGAAGAAGCGCGACGGAAGCGTCGTGATGCACGATCTTTCCCTTTTCGTTCGGAGACGAGATCGATTATCGGCGTGTGCGCGTTTGAACATTCGGCAAGCCCGGTGTTCTCGATGGCGGAGGGGGAAAAAGAAGAGAGAAAACAGATTCTCTCCTTTTTTCCGTTCCCCCTTGCCCACGTGTGAGAAGCCGAATTCACGAGCCGGCCGCAATTCACGAGTCACGCCGGCGCGCGTTTTGTAGTGGCAATTTTTGCTCGACTCATTACCCCGATCGGCGACGTCGACAACGCGGTCGCGCACATGTGTCGACGATGGTACAAAAAAAAGAGAGAGAGAGAGAGAGAGAAAGAGAAAAGCGGCGCGTTAGGTTCGACTGCGAGAAGAAAAAAAAGAGGAGCGAAATATAAAACAGCGGGTATCCCGCGCGCGCATGAGAACGCGGCTACGACGGCAGAGGGTTAGCTGGATTTTTAGGGGTAGCCCGCTACCCCTAACCGTATTGTCCCCCCATTCAGGCTCCGGCCAGCGGTCCCTCGAAATTACGCGAGCGTGAGTTTACGAAAAGGTGGAAAGGCGAATCCGCGTGAACGTCACCTCGCCCGGTACCCTTATGTCGTCCTGAGCGATTGGCTCGTTCGGTGGCTAATTAGCTAGACGAGCGTTGATTATTCTCCCGCCCGGTCTGCCTCTCCCGGAAGCGCAAGAGTGAATTTCCGCGTCAATCAGTCTCATCAAACTGCTTTTTATGCGCAACGATCGATTTCTACGCTGTACGCATAACAGTAACGTTCGAATTCAATGCAAATCCCGGAAGTCTTATTTCTGGCGCAAGAGTGGATACGTAGCCATAAAATCTAATTAGAATCTCGATGTGACGTTCTCTCCGAGCACAGAGTCACACGAAGGTTTCCAAAATTCTAATTGCGATTAATACAATAAAGATAACTGAACATAATTTATCTGAATTGTGGATGACCAAATTTTTTTATACTATGCTTTGAAATAACATGAGCACGTTCATTTCGCACTTGTATAGAAATGTGAATATGAATATATCACTTTTCATTCTGTCATATTATATATATTTTTTTGTGTTAAACATTTCAAGTTCGTTTCAATTATACGTAGTTTCAATTATACGTACATAAACAAGAGCATGATCTGATTGTTACCGAACGTACTTGAAGTTCCGGCATATACCTGAATACACGACTAAAATTTGTTTATCTTAATAAACAGTAATTTAAACAATATTTCTTTCAAATTGTGTTTAAACTTAAATCAACGTATAATCTTTGAAAACAACTAGAATCATTTGAAATCGAGTACAATTTCGGAAGAGTACACATTGTAAATTAGTTATTAATTTTACTGTAAAATGCCATTCCCAGGATAATCAAGTACATTAAATCTCTTATTAATGACTAAAAGTGAGATTCATGTTCATAATACGCTAATTTATACATGTTCTATGTTCAATTACTAGGATATATTATATGATATGATTTTAAATATTGAAATTCGTCAAAGAAAAGGGGAAACCAAAAGTTATATTATTATATGTTACGTTATAAAAAAAAAAAATATATATATATATATATATATATATATATATATCGAAATCCATTTATATATCGAAAGTAAAAAATATGTTATTTTGGCATACATGAATGTTTATTCTCAAACTATTTACAGAGATATTGAAAAAATATAGCAAATTCGGCTCGCTGTGAAGCGACGCGAAGTTCTCTCTTTCTCTTTCGGTCTTTTCGCGCTGCAATTGTAAGCGGAATAAAGTAATGCCAAATATTATTCGAGCGTGTCTTCTAAGCGCGCGGACGCGAGCGCGACAGAAGTGTCAGATTTTTCACGGGCATTTTTAATTGAGCCAATCGCTCACGGAGGAATAGAGGGTGTCGGCGGTCTATAGAAAGCTCCATCGGCTATTAGGTCAATCCCCGCGCGTGTCGGTATCAGCTTGCAGGCATTGTGTTTCATTTTCCACGAGTGCATCGGCGTGCCTTTTTCCTCCTGCTGTCGCGTCGCGCGCCTGTGCCGCGTTAAAGCGTACATTTTTCAGCAGGATCTCCGTCACCGTCTACCGACGCCGTTGCGCGGGGAACGAGAAAAAAATGTGGATCAAATCCGCCTAGTTACACAATGGGGCACAATGGCCGCGCACGTCGTAAAAGCCTGCGCATCGTGACGCGAAATTATCGCGTCCGACAAACGGACGCAACTCGTACCTTGAATAAAAAACCAAAAATCATTCTGTGTATTGAAAAATAAAAAAGGAGAACAATCTTAGTTTTAAAGTTTCGCAAGAAATCGTTTCTTCCAATTTTCCGCGGATTTTTTTTTAGTTTCTTACCTTTTTTACGGAAAAACATAAATGTGGCAAGTTTTAACCAAACACACGTGACTTTTTCTTAATTGTTGTACCCTTGGGATAAAAATCAAAGAAGTTCGCAGAAAAACTGAGAAAAAGTTTTTTTCCGAAACTTAAAAATTATAAGAAAAATGCACACGAACTTATCGTTGTCTCTTTTCCGTGACGCTTATGGACTATCTTGATGTGTGCTGTTGTTTATTTCTCGATATCGCGAACTGCCATCACGGAGATTGTCCATTTTCATTGTCAGCTTAATGAGAAATGACGATTGACATCATTGGCAGTTTTAATGTCAAGGAGGAATTAACCCTTGGAATGAGAATCATGCCTACAGGGGCGTGACGAAAGTTTCTTGCGAACGCGTTTAAAGACTTTCGATGCTCAATGCTTATTGTGCGTGAGTAACGTTTTAGGGATTTCTCATTATTAACATTGCAACGTGCGGAAGTATTGCGGTTTTTTGGAGAGGCCCACAATTAAACAGTTGACACTTTAACTTTCACATTGATTGCCACGAATAGTTCCAAAGCTTAACCAAAATTTGAATAACCATAGTTACCGTAAACTTGCGCATTTCCTGACGCATATATCAGTCAGCTAATTTTATCAGTCCCCTATCGGCCATATATTTAATTCCCCAGATGCCATTAACTACGTTTTATCTGTAATATATGTTTAAATCTATAATGTATGTTTAAATTAACTGTAATTGACCATAGCTAGAGATATAAAATTATCGTCAAATTCAAAGTGACGATTATTTACGATAAAATTATAATAACCTGGTAATTTACTGATAATTTTAGTAAAATTCGTTATTTTTGATAGTTTCATGAACAAAACAGGCTGTATTCATGTTTTCCGCACTAAATGCATAAGATAAGACAACATCATTCTTATATTCCCATCAAATGTACATCTAGATAATCTCTAAAATGTCTTTCAGATGAGAAAAAGAAAATTATTTACAATTCTTCGAGGATATTAAAGTTTCAAGTGTTTTCGTTTTTTGTTTTTTGTTTTCTATATTACAAATTTTCAATTATATATCACAGTCTAGTCAATAAAACAGTAAGGTAATAAATGAATAAGTTTGCAAGATATGATGCTTTGAAAAATCTAGATTAAGATTATATTACACATGTCACAGCTTTTGTTTTAAAAATCCTAATAAAAAAAATTTCTTTAAGTTTCTCTAATTAATATATATCTAGTTTTTCTCCTAATTACTATATATGCTGTACATAATATATTAATATATAATATCAAGATATTTTATGAGAAATATGAATTAAATAAAGTGATTTTTATTCATCTTAAGAGCTAAATGCTCCTTTCGATCTTTATATCAATATTTCACTTCTCTAATTTTGTTTAAAATTTCTGCTTTGCCAGCTTTCCAAAATTATTGAGTGATATATCGTAATTTACCGAGTAAGTTAAATTCAGATTGTCATTTTCATCTCAAGCCATGGCGATCAACTTGTTGAAAAAGATTTAGGAATCAATAAGTTCAGATAGATCGACGCGCACGGTGTGACGCGCGTTTGTAACGTCTAATCTCCGGCTGAGGAAGTTCGCTTTAGCGAATATACAATTTAGTTCTACTTCGGTCCGGACGAAGAATTTGATATAATCCTGTTTTAATTATTTTTGACTTCAATAATGATCGAAATCTGTTACAAAACACACACACACACAAGCACACACATGTTTTACTCGTATTCGGTTATTACGAATGGCGAGCAATATGTAATTATTATTTCGCAGAGATGTAATAATTAGTCTCACGGACGGTTTACAAGGAATCACCAAGATTCGTGACTTTCGACGCTCGAACGGAAATACTCGTGTAACTAGCTCGCGAGCACGCCCGCTTTTTCCCGCCGGCCGATCTTGCGTCTCTTCCTCCGCTCTATTCTCTTCCGTGAAGCCGTATAAAACGCGTTAAACCGTGCCCCGCAGTCGATCTAAACTTATTACCGGCGATTATATGCCGCTACGGAATGTAGCCTCGGCGTGGCGCTTTTCTCAATAAACGCGGACGGCTGACTAATCCGCCTTGTCGGCCATCCCGCCGCACTTTCTTCACTTTGTAACACACAAATTGCGCAGGATATGGATCAATAGGTCCGTTGCACAGAGCCGAGGCACAAGTGCGCGCCTTGGCTGGAGAGCGCGCGGTTCGAAGAAACGATGAAAGATCCGCTTCCCTGAGCGCGAGCAATACGCGGCGGGGATTTTTATTACGCCTCCGCGTAATAAACGTAATTTCCTGCTTTGATCCGCTTCGCGGCGCGCGCTCCTAAAAAGCGCGATATTCCCCTTTTCTTTAATTAGAGCCACGTTAGTCGGTCATTCAATAGGGGAGAAAATGCTCTGACTGCGCAAACCTTCGTGTCAAAAGTGGCCGCAGGAAAGCTGTGCGGTATAAGAGAACAGTCCTATCCTTGTGAAAGAGTTCGAGAGCTTGGTGGTGTTCTTAAATTTCCGGAAAAATTGCCAGTAGGAAAAAAATTAGAAAACGTCTTTTTGGGAAAAATACTATTATTGTTCACCGAACACGCAAATGTTATCAGATCAGATTTCTCCATATAGAATTTTTAAGACATTTTATTTGTAGTTTTAAAAACTTGGAAAAAATTCGATTTTTCCAATTTTTCCGCGAGTTGTTTCAGTTCCTTTCTGCGGATGAGTGAAAAAATTTAGAATAACTGAATTTTTCAATTTTTACATTGATTTTTTCAGTTTCTTTTGGACGAAACATTGAAAAAAAAGCTGTTTTTTAAAAACTAATTTTATTTTTTACCATATGTATTTTTAATTCTTTCTTACGTCTTTTTCAAAAGTATTTTGTTAGTGATACTTAAATAAACGGTACCTAATGAACGCACACGACATCTTGAATGATAGAGCGACAAGCTATTATTTTGCACAAATATAGTTCGAAAGAAAGAATAAGAAGAGAAAAGATTTATTAATGACTGATAACAAGTGTTATTTCCTTATGAATGTAAGAAATATTTCGTTACAATTACAATAAGTCGGAAAAGAAAGAAACACGAGCCTCTGCTTATTTTTCCTTGTTCTCAACATTGGCACGACGACAACGCAAAAATTTCCGTATTTTTCCTATTTTTCCAGCCTCGGAAAAAAACGGTAAAATATCTGTTTTTTTCGGAATTCTCCGAGTTTTTCACGAGCCTTCGGAACGCTAATCCGAAGCTTGTTCGTATCGAAAATCAATTTGAGTCCCGACATATTGTTAATTTGCGTACACGTCGTAGGGACAAGAGAAAAAGAAAGAAAGAAAACAAGGAAGAAAGAAACAAGGAAGGAAGAGAATATTCGCTGTTTCCCTCGACTCCGTTGCTTCGGCAATAATCGCTCCGCGTTATTTGCATACGAGACAAAATCAGTGGCAGAATGCGTTGCTATAAGTATTCTGTCGGTCGTCTCCTCTTTTGCGCCGCGTTGCTCTAGGATAGAAATCGGCCGCGAAAAGTCGTAAAACGCGATCGTCCTTCCGTCAATGATGTTCCTTATAATTGCGCGGCTCGCGGCGCGGCGTAATGTTTGCTCTTCGTGCGCATCGCAAGAATGGAGCCACGGCTCGTGACTGGGGGGCGGGAGCGGCGGTGAAAAAAATTGGGTCGATCGTAAAATTGCGGTCGTCGGAGGTGCAAGCAGTAGAGAGGCGAGAAGAGGCGGGAGATGGGAACGAGACGGAAAAAGCGTTGCTGGTCCATGCGGGCGTCTATAATAACGCCTCTAAGCTGGCCGAGCGTATAGAAAATAATTACGGGAGAGAGACAGAAAGAGAGAGAGAGAGAGAAAGAGCTACGAGAGCGCGAACGTCGCTCTTCGCTTTCTTCTTGCCGGTTTGCCGGGCGCGTAAAACTTTTTCCCGCGGTCGTGCGAAACGGTTTCTCGAAAACCGACCGCGGCCGTCGATGCGATCGGGGTAGGGCGAGAGGATGTCTTCCGGTAATGCCGTTCGCACGTGAGACCGAGAAGAGGTAAGAGACCGCTTCTCGGTCGCACACCGGAAAATTCACAAGAGAGTCGCTGAAGAAGCGCAGAAACGGCCGAACGAAGTGAGCGAAGTGAGCAATAAATTTCAATCAGGAGAATAGAGATTTACGGCGTAGATATATTTCAGTTTTGTGCGCCGGTTCGCGCTAGATGAGCTGAAGCGGATGCCCCGCAATTTGGCGGAAAGAAGTCTCCTGATTGCTGCGCGCAGAAGTAGGCAGTATTAATATCGATTCCTAGTACGACGGTTGCCGCGATATTAATTGCTACAAGACGCAATAGCCGCGATGTTTATTCTGAGAGTAACACCCGCGATCTTAATACCGAAGTAACGTCGTAGATCTTTCGAGCCTACATGACGGAAATAATTGTAAAAATGGTGTGTTTTTGGTTTTTTATGAATTATTAAGTTTATCGCCATTTTTTATTTGTTATTTTGAGGGAGTCTGGGGAGTTGCCGCCACACAGAAAAAAAGTGCTACATTCAAGTAAACAATTACTTCAATACTCCTGAGCAAATTTTGTTTATTTGGACTAAATAAATTTTACTTGGATCAAATAATATTGATTTAACAATATTTATTTAATTCAAGTAAAAATTTGTTAATGATAATTAATTTCAAGAGTTTTAGAGAATTAGTTAGAGAGTAATTATTTATTTGAATCCAGCACTTTTTTTATGCGGGAAACAGTTACCTCACTGAATCAAATGAATAATAGCAATGGTTACATGGACCCAACTTTTTTTCTGAATAATATACGGAAATTACGGAAAAAAGAATTGGTCCCCACAGCTAAAAACTAGCTATCCATATAATACAACAACTGAAATTTAGTTACCACACCTAGTTTTAACCGTGGGAGCTAATTCTTATGACTATAGTCATATATAGCTATGACTATAGTCATGTACGGAAAAAAAAACGCAAAAAGAATTAGCTCCAACGGCTGAAAACTAAGTCTAGTGATTAAGGCTGGTAATTAAATTTCAATTATATTATATGAATAGCTGGTTTTTAGCTAAGAGAGCTAATTATTTTCCGTGTAGAAGAATAGAGTGGAGTATATCGTCTTGCACGAGACGATGAAGAAGGGGTAAGCAAAACAAGACACAGACCTTGTAGGCCCATATGTTGCCGTCAGAGTTAGTATGACTCAATTAGAATGGTAAATATCCGATAATCTGATAAATTATCAATCGCCGCAGGGGCGAGCGTACTTTAAATATTATTGTCAGACTCCCTGAGAGAATCTAAAAAAGTAAACTTCATTTCACACATCCGTGACTGAAAAGAAGCTCGGTGATAGTATATTATTGTTATTAATAAAACGACCGCGTATATGCCCACTCGGCGTGGCGACGTGGGCGATTTCCTCGCGCCATTTTGCCAAACCGACAGTCATCAGGATCGTCCTGACAATAGGCCGAAAGTAGCCAGGGGAAACTCGCAGACAGCATACTGATCCCCGGCGGGGGATTCGACGGGGGTGCCGCGCGAGGGATCGTCCTTTACCCTCCCGATGGGCGAGCCCATTGGTCAGATCAGAATTCTGTCCCTGGACGGGACTATCGATTATTTGTTACCGATTTCGAGGGGCTACCTGCAGGACACAGTCCCGTCTGCGGGCGGAGGTGCGCGCGGTCCGCCCTTCGCCGTCGCCTTGGCGCGCGCGAAAGAGAGAAAGAGAGAGAGAAAGAACCACGTTGTGGTTCCTTTTAAAACCCGCTATGCAAATCGGCCGATCCACCGCTAGCCGGCAGATGATCCTGCGGATCAGCCAGCTGATCGGCCGAGTCGTCCCTTTTATTTATTTTGTCCTCGTTTGCGTTTCAGGCGGGTACGCGTGGGACGCGCGTGTCCGTTTCATTAAATCAGCGTAGCGCGCGGCCTTATCGCGATCGCAATTAGCATATCGAGGGAACGCTAATGCGAGGGAATTACGGGAATTACTTTCGTCCTGCCGTGGGAGTTGAATCACGGTACTCAGGGAGGAGGAAGGGGCGCATTACGCAAAACCGCGGACGCGCGGTCGCGCCGCGATTATGATGCGATCGACGATGTAATTGATTAATTTCGTGCGGTTGTTAATTCGTAGTTACATCCAGCGGCACATAGACGCATCTCTTTGACGCTCCTTCTCGCCGGCGAAAAGAGCGTCCAATGATCTCGAGAAACGCCTTCGGTCTTTCTTTCCAAGATTGGGAAGTAACGCGTTACTCGTGGCGTTGTCATCGTTATAATTACGTTTTTTAGTAACAATTTGGTAACGTCGTTACATTTTTTCATTAGTAACGGTAACAGTACGCAGTTCCATTTTTGGATGACGGTGACGAATATAATCGTCGCTTTTATTGTTACTTCGCACACGTATATTTATATATATATAGTTTATATATATATTTATATATATACAGTTATATTTATATTATATATATATTTATATATATACAATATTTATATATATACAGAAAAAAATTAGTCTTAAATCAAGAATAGATATTCTCATATATAAGCAAGAATATTGTAATCTTCTTAGAAGATTTTTAGTCTTTATTTAATTGAATTTGAATTAGTGCAAGTATTATTTGAACTCAACTCAAGATTAAAAATCTTCTAAGAATATTATAATATTCTTGCTTATGTATGAGAATATTTATTCTTGATTTAAGACTATTTCTATGTATGAAACAAGCAGAAGCGAATCCTAAAAAAAATTCCCAAAACTTAACAAAAAAGTAACGGAAATTGTAATGACTCGTTATTTCCTGCACAGAAAATTTTTTGGGACCTGATTGGAATCCATGATCTGATTTTCCATCTGATTTTCTAAAAAAAATGATAGATTCTGATTGGAAAATCTGTAGAGATTTGGATTAGAGAGATAATGTTTCAAAAGTAATTCGATTCTAAGTGAGAAAGAAAGACAGATTCAATTTTCTGTCTAACGTTTATCTAAAGTTTCCCTTTTTTTTTTATACTTCTATTTTATATTTATGTTGAACAAAGTATCTGAAAAGCTTTAAGTAGGGAAAATGGGATCTATCTGGTTTCTTATACAGAAAATTTTATTGGATTTAACTGGAATTTATTCTGATTAACTAACTAAATAAAGTTGCGATTCTTAATGGAAAATCTAGAAAGATTCCATTTGTTCTGCTCAACATTTTCCGGAAGTTATCTTATAATTGGGATAACGATAGAATTCCTATTTGGTATTGTAACACATTACACTTATTTGGGATAAGTTCGGATAATTTAATCAGAATCTACATTATACTTGGCAATGATTGGGAAATTTCCATACGGGTTCTTGCGTAACAATAACAATTATTTTAAAAAATTAACTTTTCCTGCTTCTTTTCCTCCACAGTGTTTCCTCCTCACCGTCAGGATAAGAAACTCTCGATGGAGAGACCGCTATTTAATATTAATATCACGCGTTACAAAAATGACTGTCCGTTATCCAACTGGGAAAGATACGGGATTTAAAAAACTTGTCACGATTTCCATTCCGTTCGGCGCTCACCTTCGGCTCCTCACCTTTTCCACCTACATCGGCTTTGCCTCCTCCGCTTTTCCCTTTATCCGCGCTACAAAAGCGAACGCGGAGTGAGCGAAGTGCGTACGTGGTGCTGACGTGCGCCGCAATTAAAAAATTGCGTGGTCCGGGGAAAAGCGACGGGCCCGGAGAACGATCGTACCACTGTCAGTTGGTAGGACGATAGTTCCCTTTGTCCTGCCTGAGCGCCTTTGGTCCCGCACACAGCGCGGATATCTTTTTTATTTCCCTTCCGTGTGCTGTCCGCCCGATCCGCAACGGAGAAAATCAAAACGTCCATCCGATATCGCAGTGGGGCGAAGGGATTATCTCCCGCTGATATAAAGTTTCGGCGAATATACATGGAAGCGTAGTAAAATAAAAGTGGGAGAGAGAGAGAGAGAGAGAGAGAGAGAGAAGTAACATCGCAGCTTTCCGTGAAAATAGTAACGAAAGGAAGAGGAAAAGAGAAATGCGCTTTCAATCTCATAATTAGATTTCATTCCTATATTTGTTGTCGCAAAGTACCAACTGAAATATCGATTTTAACGTGGAAAACGACATAACATTTTCGAGCTTTCTACTTTTGTCTGTGTTCGTTTCTCCACGCATGAATATGCCACGGGTACTTTACTCCTTCAATTTGCGCATTTAGATGCGCTATCCGTGCGCGAATTTAGACATTTCACGTGACGTTCGAAATGGCACTATCTAGAATTAAAGTGGTTTCTGAAATGGACTTGCAAGTGCGGTAGCTTTTCATATATTCGCAAATCAAGTTAATCCTCAAAATATCAGAGACAGTTCTATTTCTCTTTTAAATTACCGCATTGAAATATTTCGTATTTTTGGACGGGATGGGGGATATATTAATTTAGAAGTTGAGATCTGTCGTTAATAACGCTGGGAATAAATGATGTCATCCATAAAACGAATCATTTATTTTCTCGTCCAACTTGTATCTCATATCTTAAAATAGTGATCTGTTTAAACATCGAATGACGTCACATAAATATCGGGAAGTTCGTTGAACCCGTTTGCAGTAGGATTTACTAAATCAATCCGAAAATATAGGCAGAGAAGATTTCTTTGAATTTATTGAAATTTCTGTAACTAAAACAAATTTGTCTACAGAGTAAACAAACGAATGTTCGATTCAATAGATAAGATTGTTTGATTTCAAACAATCAATATCTTTACGTCAAATAACATTTTTTGTTGTATTTTCATCCAAACATTACAATGCTTGTCACAAGCAATAAATTATTTCAAAAAGTAACACTATATTAGAAAAATATTAAAAAAACGTTTTTTGGGGGGGAAAAATAATCTACTGGAATAGTAAATTTTATGCTGTCACAAAATGTCAGTTTATGTCATGTATGTCAGTTACTGTAAGGACAGCAAAACGATTTGTTAAGAATGCTAATTGCCATTCGCTGAATTATTTTGCTGCAAGAACAAATTAGTAAATGTAAGAAAATAGTACTTTATTCTAACAGTAAATTAATTTATCATAGAAACGAATTCACTCAGGAGAATATTTTCTATCCTGTCAACAAAACTGTTTCTATTCTATTTATCTATTAATTACGAATAATCCACTAACTTGATTATGCCAACTAAATTAAATTGTATTGTAACGGATATATACTGTAGTAACGAGGTTTCGCTACAACAGCAAATTATTTCTCTTCGTGTTTGTTTCAGTGAAATGATATTTAATATCTTATAAAATAAATTTTTTAATGGAAAATAAAATATTATTTCCTCTAAAATAATACCGTTTTTTCTATCAAACAACAGGGTTATTCTATATAGAAAAAAATTAGTTTTAAATCAAGAATAAATATTCTCATGTAAGCAAAAATATTATAATCTACTTAAGAGATTTTTATTCTTGATTTGATTAAATTTGATTAATGCAAATATGTGTGTATGTGTGTGTGTGTGTGTGTGTGACTTGCACTCAATTCAAAGCTAAAAATCCTCTAAAAATGTTACAATATTCTTGCTTATATGCAAGAATATCTATCATTGATTTAAGCTTATTTCTTCCCTGTGTAGTGTAGTGAAATAACAACATTTTCATTCAAACAAAACGACATTTGATATTAAACTATGTTGTTCATATTAAGCAACCCAATTAAACCCAACTCAATGAAAACATCCACGTACAATCGACGTCGAATCCACGTCAATTCCACATCAATTCCACGGATGTTTCCATGGACAAGTCAAACAAACACTTATACTAAATCCACCGAAACTTTTTCCTCGATACATAACGATAGATACTTATTAAAATCCAACGACGCGGAAGCCTGTATGGTAAAACACTAGTGCTTCATGCTCTCGATATAACTAACTTTCGCAGAGCGGTCCATTTATACGTCTTGCGAGCGATCGCAAAATAATTCACAGGACCGCGAAGAATCGGCGAACGCGTCGCGATTGCAATCACACGACAAACCTCGATGAGGTCTGGACGGCGGAAAATGGACAGACGCGGCCGCACGAGAACGGCGCGACGGCAACGAGTTCTCTCTCTCTCCCTATGTCGACGCGTTAAAAATCAATCGCAGTCCACCGAATATCTCTCGCGCGCGCGGTAATGGAGACGCGTAATTCGGCACGCGAGTGACATTAATTCCCAGACAGGTTGAGGCGCGTCTCGCGCTCTCTCGTAGCCCGCTCGAAATAATCGAAACGTGAGTACAGAGAGAGAGAGAGAGAGAGAGAGACGCGCGTCACAGAGCAACTTACCGCGAAGGAGGCATCCATATTTTCGTTGCGGCGCGGAGAAGTCGCAGGACGCAAGACGCGAGAGAGCGACGATACATACACATACACTGGTCATTGCTCTCCGCGTTCGCCATTTTGCGAGTCCGCTTGGGCCCGCGCGCGCCCCGTGACGTTAGCCGGCGCGACCTCGCGGCCGACCTCTGTATACGCATACACGTACGCGTGCGTGGGTGCACGCGAGGTGTCGCTGTGTGCGTAGCGAAGGGAGCGCCACGTGACCCGCGCGACCGCCCTCCCGGATTGGCTCGTCCCCGGCTGACGTAATGGAGCGACGACGCGCGGACTGCTTGGGTTAGCGATCGACGACAGTCGTGTGGAACGTTTGTCCACCCACCTATGCGTGCACGTACACATTGCATGCGCGTGTGTGCGCGCGCGCGGCCTGTGACGCGCGCGCGCGCCCTCTTGCGTGCCGCGGTGTGCACCGTGCGTGCGCGCGCGCGCGGGAAAGAGAGCAGTCGACGAACGCGAGTGTGAACGCAGCCGTGAATTCTCGAATTCGGCGGAACCGAACCTGCGAGCTTTTCCGCGCGGTGTCACCGGCCGGAGACGATCCTCCTTTCATCCTGCGGATGACCCGACAGGTATGATTTCGCCACGATTCTTCGCGCGTTGTCGTTCGCCCGAGGCTCGCACGGCCTTCTCTCGCTCTTCGCCCGGAGCAGGCGATGATCGCTCGGGGGTTGCTTCGGGGTTGTCCCGTCGCGCGAGGTTACTTCGAGGTTACTAAGATGGCCCTTCGCAATCACGACGATTCGGAGAGGAGACACTCGTCCTCGAGAGCGTATGATTATTCGCTCGGGATACTCGCCGCGTGGCAAATCGACGGACGATTGTATCGGCGAAAGACACTGCCTAACCTAACCTAAGATGCACACGCATGAGTATACAGGTGCAGACACGTATGAGCGCGATTACCCGGGATAATAAAGTAGGAATGAGTCGCGAGTTGTAAAAATCGCCTTTACCTACGCGCGGCGTACGACGCACATTTCTCAACCTCCCGTTACGTTACGAGAGATTACGTTACGCGAGTCCGTTTATGCAATTAATGATTTCCCAATGCGTTCCCGAGAAAAGCTGTCGGGAATAATCACGCGGGTCAATTATCAATGAATCATCGCTTTCTCAGACGTGAAATGTCTACACGTCGCTCCTTCTCGACGCTGTGACTCTACCATTATCCGCTTTCTAGCGACTGTTTCTTTTTTTTCTTTCCTCCGCCGTGTGCGCTCAAATTTTACAACAAGCGCCCGCAGATCCCGCGAGACGTTCGACAAATGTCGCCATTTTGAGGGGGCAATCTAGCGCGATGCGAATTGAAATTTAATGCCGCTGACTTTCCCCGCGAAACAACCAACTTAAAATCAGAAATCATCGCGATAATTGTTGCCTGCTTGTGATACGAGCGTGGAATTTGCGAATTTGTCCTTCGCTGAAATTGATTTAAAATGACTTCGCAATTTACGCTAGATCGTAAGATAATGAAACGAGGTCGAAGTCGCGCGACGGTACTATGCATTTTACCTTGTTATTTCTTACTGATCGGCGATTTCCGATATGCACAATCAGAGAAAACCAAAAGTCCGAAATTTGAGAAGAAAGACGGTATCGCGAAAAGTCATCCCGAAAACTAAATACCACAGGACGGTTCTCCGAAGTGACATAAACATCTTTTGTCAAATTCTATAATACCAAAAGTGATCTAAACATCTTTTGTCAAATATATTGG
Source organism: Dinoponera quadriceps (assembly GCF_001313825.1). Taxonomy (NCBI): domain Eukaryota; kingdom Metazoa; phylum Arthropoda; class Insecta; order Hymenoptera; family Formicidae; genus Dinoponera; species Dinoponera quadriceps. Next base: position 182,943 of record NW_014554985.1, on the reverse strand, counting down.
AAGAAGTTACAATTGGGAGACAACTTCATTCTTTTTCCAATATTTCGGGAGATTGCCTGGTTCCGGTTTTCGGGATAATTTCATGTTTTCGATATTTCGGGAAAATTGCATTTCGGAAGATTGTCCTGGTGTTCAGTTTTCGGGATTGTGACTCTTCAGGATGTTGTTCTACTTTTTGAATTTCGATACATTTTTTTTCGGGAATATGTATGTCCACCATAAATTCAGTCACATGAATCACGAGAAGTTTCGCGAAAAACGCTGTGCCGTAAGTTCGTCTTTTAATTTCGCAACATTACCATCCAATTACTTAAGTCAGCTTTTGTCACTTCTTTTTAACAAGTCACTAAAGAATTTACTTTCGTTCAAAATAAACCACTGTAGTTACTTTTTTCCTGAGTTGCCGTTAAATTTATAAAATATAAGCGTTTTATATATATTTGCGTCATTTTGTCTGCTGCCGATTGCCAATTGCCACATGAACTTTCAAACCGTACTATTAAAAGAACTCTACACATTAAGTTATCTCAAAATAAACTTGGGAAGATAAGAGTAACGCCTGTTTCCACCATAGTAGTGTAAATTTAATCAACGATTAACTCAACGGAATTGATCAATTAGCAGAACTATGAACTGATCAATGCGATTGGTCAATTCCGTTGAGTGAATCGTCGATTAGACTTAAATTATGATAGTAGAAACAGACATAAGAGTGTTATATTTTTGCTTAAGTGGCCTTAGTTACTCCGAGAATTTGACAAAAGATGTTTAGATCACTTTTGGTATTATAGAATTTGACATAAGATATTTATGTCACTTTTGGTCACTATTTTGATATCTGAGAGGTCGCTTTTTGTTAATGTTTCTGTCAAGAAGCGGTCACTAGGTGTATCTTTTGTAGCTGCACTAATTCTATTTCCCACATTTTTACACGAAGTCACAGCTATATATTTATTTATTTATTTATGTTCCGAAAATACGCACTAATTCAGCAATTCAAAGAACAGACCTACTATTTCACTTCTTTTTCCGGCGACCAGATAGCGGCGCGGATTTCGAGATGTACTGTCGCATCCTCGTGGCTGAACACAGTGATTAAACAAGCGATGCGCGCGCGTGTACGTTTTAAACATATGTACGTCTTAAGTAAGGCCATATTTAGTTGTATCTTTGAAATATTTATAATTTCACCGACGACACCGAACGGAGCGTTCGGAGTTGCGTTCGCGATCTCGGATGCCGCGATCCGTCATTCAGTTTCGATCTCGCCGCAGACGTGCGTGACAACTTCTCGTACTGAGATCGCCCGCGATCTCTCGATTTGCAGGTTAACGAGCAGGGGAAATCGACGACGACGCGTGCGAGAGATAGAGAGAGAGAGAGAAAGAGAGAGCAACAACATCGCGAGAGTTTTTTGGAAAAAGCATCAGGGTAAGCTGCGCGTTATAGAAGTGGGGGTAACGAACGACAGCAGAGAGAGAGATCGAGCACGAGTGTACCTCCTCCAGCATTCCGTCACGGGCGCTCGTGACCGGCGGATGTGTTGCGCGCCGTTGCCGGCCATATATTTCGACGAGAAAATCGCGCAGCGTTTTTTCGCGAAGACGCCAGTGACGTGGAAAACTCGAGGGGGGAGAGAGAGAGAGAGAGAGAGAGAGAAAATCCGTGAACTCGGGTGATTTGCGAACTCCGATCTTTTACCGGCTAATTCCCCGGCTGCTCCTGATCCCGAAAGTGCTGCGCTATCGGAAAGATCGACCGGATAACGCCAGGTAACGCCACGTTATCTATATTGTTACGTTCACGACTGATCACACGGAGTGTGTGTCGGTCGAATCGGTCGTTCCTTCGGCCGGAGACGCTAACGTCGTGAAATTGGTAGATACAACAGATTTCAGATTGCTATGAGAGATTCCCGGCGATAACTGGATGATAAAGCGTGACGAGGTTTGCTTACACGCGCTTAATCGCGAGAGTGAGGAAGACGTCTTTGTCTTAACGCGATAATTAAAGTTAGACGTAAATCGTCTCATTCCTTTTGAACTGAACAAAATCCGTCGAACACACAATTTTATCGGCGATTTCGTGCGCGCGTGCGCGAGAGTTGAGTAATCGCTAATAATTAATGAGACGGTTAAGTATGCAATGCGTAATTATTGATTAATAATTTACTTTGCGCGGTTCTGTTTTGAAATACGAATTTATTGAAACCTGGAAATCTCTCTTTCTTTCTCTCTCTCTCTCTCTCTCTCTCTCGCCCCTCTCTCCCCATCTCTCTCTCTGTTTCTATCTATCTATGTCTCTCTTTCTCCCTTTCAACGTTCGTCGTTAACGAGTGGCGTTTCTCCCGTTTCCATTGTTTTCCGCTTCCGCGAATTATAAATATTTCCAATGTCGAGTGTAATAAAGTGCACGGTGCGCGCAAATTAACGGGTATCGATGCATATTTATGTAGTTTTAGCGATGGAACGATTTATCGAGTAAAACCGGGAAATGCAGAATCGATAATTAAAATCGCCGAGTATTAAATATTCGCTTCGTCGGCGAAGAATATTAATAATAACCGGATCCCTCTGTCTGGATGAAATTCTACCTTTAATCTCGTTACAATTCAGAAAATATCAATATCATATAAACGAAACTCGGTCGTCTCTCTATCTCTCGGCGCCTCCTCTAGCGTGGAATTCAAATTTGCTTAAACGCGCTGAAATTCATTTAAGACACAATGTGTCGATCTCGTTCGCTCAGAAAAGGAACCTCCAAATTAGCGAGGCTCGCAATTAAATTTCCCGCGAATCGATTTATTTCCTGGCTCATCCGTCCATCTGAACCGCTCTTTGCGCTAATATATCGCTTACATTCCGAGAGCTTCGATTTCCTCTAAGCAATATCGACAACTCCGCGCCAACCGTGGCCTGTTGGTTCAACTTTTTCGCACCACGATGCGATTTTCGGGGCCCGTTGACGAAACTGTAACGGCGACTGGGACGGTACGTCCGGGATGTAACTGCGGGCGAGAGGTCGAGTTTGCTGCGAAAATTCGCAAGGGGCAGCCGCGAAAAGTCGCGCGCGCGCTCTCCCGTTGCGCGAGTTACGGATCGTCGCTAATTAACGTTAACGCGCTGATTTCCCGTCCGTCACTGTCGCGTCGCACTCTCGGAGATCGCTCCGCGATCGAACAATCTTGCCTTTTTAAATCGGCTCGGCGAAGTTGAATGACCCCGTCACGGCCCATGTATTATCATGTTATTATAATCGAGCCGTGCTTTCGGACCACTAATTGAGAGCGCGATTAATTAGGGACGGGCTGGGCGCTCCGATTCGGGCGCTGCCTTCACCGAGACGGAATCTCTTTCTCTCTCGCTCTCTCTCTCTCTCTCCCTCTCTCTCTTTCTCCCTATCTTTCTCTCTCTCCCTCTCTCTCTTTCTTTCTCGCGGGGGTGGACGAGGGCGGAAAGGAGGAAGAAGCGGAGGAAGAGGAAGAAGAAAGAGAAGGAGCGCATGTACATCCCATCTGATAACTGCATGCGCGCGAGTACATCGCTCTCTAATCTGCGAGATGTAATTAGTTTTGTAATAGAAGAATCGCGAGTGTTGATTTAAGCGGCCGATAACGGCCGCGAATCTCGTCCGCGTTGTGCGTAATCCGCAGGTGCGGATGATGCTTCTCGGTGCCTAGAGTCTAACAACGATGGGTCTCGGGAGGACTCTTGGAACAGATCTAAGCGGCCGAAGTAATGTTGGAGATAACTCGTAACTTTCGTCTGTCTCGGGGAGAACGAGAACTCTGAAAGAAGCGAGAGCGCGTATTTTTTTCGAGAAAATTATATTGCGGGAACCCTGCGGTGTCGAGGGCGCCCTGTATTCTTTTTTTTACTTCTTATCGGTCATGTGGATCCACTCCTGGCGATTCACGCGGCGCACGTTTCTTCATTCAACGTGCTTCTATGGAGCGCGAGAGGAGAGATAGCCGAAGATAAACTCTCACGGTACGCAAATTCGGCCACGTAATCCGCTCTCGCGTCGAACTCCTTGCGCGATTCGATCGTAGAGCAGTGATCCGATTTTCAAAAGCGCGATCGAAGTCGGCCGAGTCGAAGGGTGAGGTGAACTCGCTTGACGCGCAACAAGCTCGCAAAAAGCAAAAGCCGACAAGGTTACCCGGCGCGGCATAATTCTTGAGCGACTTTTTATGCTCGTTACGTGATTTCCATCTCGACATACTTCGTTACGCTTCACCACCGTTCATTGTGTCGCGACGCAAATCCGCGGTTTTCTCTCTGCGTAAACCGGCAGGCCCGACGCGGCCGGAACGAACGCACGTTTCGCGAAACGAGTTCGCTCGTCGACGTTCCGACGCCTAATAACGCACTCTCTAAAGTGCAATCAGTGTATTATCACTGAGAAGCAAACGATAGTTACTAATGATCATAGCTATAAGTACACGGAAAAAAATTAATCTTCCCGAGTCGAAATTTTAAGTTCTACATTAAGTCTTCAAGTGGAGAAAACGGCAATAACTTTCCCATTTGTAACATCAAAGAAAGCAGAACAGAAGATCTTTGAACATTTGATGTAGAACTAAATTAGATTATATTAGACTTAATGTAGAACTAAAATAGGACTAAAATTTTGACTCGGGTTAAATACAAAATAGGCATTCTTATATATAAGCAAGGATATTATAAATCTTTTTAGAAGAATTTTTAGTCTTGATCTGATCGAATTTGTATTTATGCAAATATTGAACTCAATCCAAGATTAAAAATTGCCTAAGAATATTATAATATTCTTGCTTATTTATATGAGAATATCTATCTTGATTTAAGACTATTTTTTCTGTATGTAGCACCGCAAATCAGTAAAATTTCGCTGCAAAAGTCTATTAATAGCAGCAACTCTTTCCATTGGAAAAATCTAACGGAATAAACAGTGGAAAAAAATATTATTTATTTATTTTTTGATTATCTTTCCACTTCCCACTATAATCCCACTTCCAAGATATTGTCAATAATTTTGCCTGAAATATTCTTCATTATATTGAATTTATTTAACTCTTAAATGCACTAATTTTTTTTTTATTACTGAATTATTTTTTTTTTAGGTTCATAGATAGTCCCAAAAAATGAGAAAAATATTTAAAAAATCTGAGGCATATGTTGAGCATTGCCTTTGTGCCTTTTGGATTGTATATTTCGTTCTAAGGAAGAATTTTGTCTTCCACGTTTAGGTGTGCCTTTGATCTCGACAAAGAGGAAAAGTAAATATGTTGCAAATTTGCAACATTATGCATTTAAGGGTTAATTCACAACATATTCGAAACCTCTAACTCTTGAGTCTACCATGCAAACTACGCCAAATACGACATTTGATTGAATGCATGTACGATATGTACGTATATTTCTGCTACGAGTCACATAATAGCGATTCTGAATGCGAACAATGAATCTTTCACTGGCCAAAATCCGTGAAGTATTAGACAAAAGAGCTAAGTGGAAGAATTTCCACAAAAAAATTAGCGAATACTCATTGATTATCGGTAAAATATTGTTTCGCTGACTCAATTAATGCCATTTTCAACTGATTCAACTTTAGAGAGCACCCACTCGTATTTCGACGAATTTGTTGTTGCGCACGGAGAGATAAAAGTCTCGAACAGCATAACGAATATAGCGTAATGAATGAGCATTTCGATGGAAACGCGGAATTTCCGCGCATCGTCGCGCTGACAGCTTTTCACGGGGATTTTAGCACACCCGAGAACAATGCACACGTATACGAAACGCCATCTCGCATATATTTCTCCCATTTCCATTTCGCAAAATAGTCCCGTCTGCGCACAGAGCGAAACTTTATTTAACTTCGCTCTCATAACGCGGCGCTTATTTTAACATTCCACATTTTTTCTCTTCCCGCCCCTCAAACTTGGGATCCTGTCTGACCAGAAGCGCAACTTTCCTTCGTCCGAAACGCGCTCCGCCGTCCGTTCCTCTTCGCGTTCTGCTTTCCAATTCAAAAACAACGTCGAGTTTCCCAAGACGTTCTCCCGGCTTCGCGGCGGAAGGGTAAAAAGCGAGTAACTTTCTTATCGACCACCTGAGGAGAACGAGGAGAGAGAGAGGAGAGAGCGGAGAATCTTCGGTCAGCCGATACTCGGGTTCTTTGCGGCCCACCCGAGATTACGGCGGTCGATAGAACGCATTCCAGGTTTCCACGATCTCCATACATCGGCGTTTATTTCCCCGACCCCGATAGCCGTCTCGCCCGATCGACGATTTATCGAATTGGCTCGAGCCGGTCGGTCGCACGGCGGCCGTGATTTTTCCCCCCTTTTTAAAACTCACTCGTCATATCCGATTTCCTCACGCTTCCGATTTAATCCGCCGAAAAAAAAAGACCGAAGCCTCCGGGTCGGTTTATCGGCACCTGGATCGCTCCTCGTTCTTCCGGGGTGCGTTCATTCGGAAGCAAATTGCATCCGTCGCGCGCGGCTCTCGAGCGTTGCGTGCTGCGTGCTAATTGACGCAAAAAACACGCCGTCTACTCGTCTGGACGGTGAGTTAATATGAGCGAATGAAAGAGAGAGAGAGAGAGAGAGAGAGATTGCCGGCTCGAAACGTGGTCGAAATAAATTGTTAAAATAAAACCGCCGTTCCTGGCGTCATCGCTCGGCTGCTCTTGACAAAGATGGTTCCTCCTTCTCGGAGAAAAAAGGGCGCATTACTATTGCTTATCCCTGTGTCCTGACCTATGGTTACCATGGCGACGGTGGGACGCGCGGCCAATCCCACCCTTTGCGTGGGGTGGACTCACTCTCTCTCTTTTTTCTCTCTCTTTTTCCCTTTTCTCTGTTTCTCTCTCTCTCTCCCTCTCCCTCTCTTTTTCCTCAAGCTTCTCCAGAAAATTTTCTTTCTATTTGACCGAGAGAGAAAAATACGGTCGGCCGCGTTTCGTTCTGCTATCGATCTCTCGACGGAAATTTCCTGTTTACCGAAAAATTCACGCTCCGGCGCGCAAAATAAAATAGTTCACGCTAGTAATCGTAAAAAGCTAGAATTGTCCTCCGAACGTTGCCTCGACGCCTCGCGATCGCTCCGCCGAGCCGTTTAATATTACAACTGCGTGCGCCTAAAGAAAATAACCGTAGCTGTAAATTACGATCTACGATAATAACGAGGAACGCACGCTGCTCGTAAAATTACAATTCGCAATTTATTTCTAACGTTTAATTCCTACGGAATCGAGCGAAACGCGCGTATGCAGCGTCGGCGCTGTAATTGCGCGAATTCCAACGGATTGATTATTAAAAAACGCAGTATTTTCAGCTGAACCGAAGCATTTATCTGAACCGCAGGCCGTGCTAATAACTCGCGGCATGCAACCTGGTGCGCTCGGAACTTGCGAGTAATGAACATTATGCTCCGCGTCTTAATTCGTCATACGCTACTTACGACGTTAATTTCGATCATTTGAATACCTCTTTCCACAGCCTGCCTTAACCGGCAATGTGCGTCTTATGTTTTTTTTTTTTTTTCTTTTGCGATCACGTATGGGCGCGATCGAGTCCCGCGACAATGAGGATGAGGAGAACGACGCTTTACGAAAATTCAAATAAATACCCGGGATGTCCCGAGTCGAAATTTACACTGAATGGGAAATTGAAATTTTGCGAAGTAAATGTTTCTTATAATATTTTCCTCGATATTTATTGATTAGAAATTTTACTGTGATGGCGGAATATATATTTGTGTAAAATATACTCACGTTTTCCTATTAATTGGTTTATTTGCTAGGAATAAAATTTTATTTCGCCGTGTTTAAATAAACATTTATTTCTGCTAAATAAACCTTATATTTCACAAATGAATTTTTAAATCTTTTTTCTCAGTGTAGAATTTACTGTAACTCGAGCGGAAATTTTAAATTCTACGTTGTCTTCAAATAGAAAAACGGAGATAAATTTTCTTTTGTAGCATCAAAGGAGCACAATAAGTGAAGCAACCTGTGGTTATTATAATTAAAACATTTGTTTGTTCATATTTAAACGAGAATTTTGTTGATTCAACTAAATGAGTTTCTCAATGTAGCAACAAAGGAGCACAATAGAAGATCTTTGAAGATTTAATGTAGAATTAAATTAGTCTAATTTTAAGTCTAATTTAGTTCTATATTACGTCTTCAAAGGTCTTCTATTATGCTCTTTAGATGTTACAAATAAGGAAGTTATTACCGTCTTCTTCACTTGAAGACTTAATGTAAAACTAAAATTTAGACTCTGGAGGATTACATTTCTTTTGTAGCATTAAAAGAGCACTTATCGTGATCCTTTGAAGTTATAAGTGGGAACTTATTTCCGTTCTCCCCACTTGAGACTTGATGTAGAATCAAAAATTTCAACTCGAGAAGTCTCGTGAATGCCAACTTGTAATCTTATAACATTCTTTGTGCTACAAATCCTACCGTAATATGTCAACGGCGTCTCTTAAGCTCCGTTCAACCTTATAGTTATATTGAAATCGAAGTTAAGCCTCAGTTAACAATTTTAGCCACATAACTGTCTGTGCACTTAACTTCATTTATTTCATCCTTTTAAAACGAGCAAATAATTTCTCCTCTCTGACGTCATACAACTAATGTGGCTGCCGAAGATAGCCTTAAATGACTTCAAATATTCTCTACGAACGCATAGCGTAGGACTTGGATCCGTTCTAGCGGCTCTCAATAAGTCCTTCTTTAAGTCTCAACATAGAGGAAACGGAAATAATTTCCCGTTTGCTTCCCGTGCATCAAAGGGAGCACAATGGAAGACTTTTGAACACTTATTGCGGAACTAAATGGACTTAACGTAGAACTGAAATTTCGACTCGGAATGTAACGCTATATTTGAAGATCCTTCGACGAGTCCGCAAAGCGCGGCCGTATTTGCAGGCTTAATGTAGAACTAAAATTTCGACTCGGGCGTGCCGTGCGCAATTTCGGTCCGCGAGCTGCAATTGCGACCCGCGGCTTTCTAATTAAGGCGGCAAACATTATGACGTGTTCCGTATGTGCGCCCGCGAGTCACTCGAAACTTATTAACCTTCCTCCCGCACTCATGCGCTCTCGCAGTTTGTACACCACTCACGCTCCTCTCTCGCGGAAGCCCGCGAACCGGTCCGACTTGACATTGACGTGAACACGCACGTGCATACACGCGAGGCAGGTGTGTTTGTGTGATATTGGAGTATCGGAGTTTCCGACTCGCCGCGGAATTGGCCTTCGCGCGTCAACCACCGTCGAAATTTCCTGTCGAACCGATACCTCCTCGCGTTCTCTCTCTCTCTCTCTCTCTCTCTGGCTCGCGAATCGATACGCGGCCGGCCAACAGCAGATTGCTATTTCACTCCCGTTCCGTGCACAGCCAGTCCGCGGGCCCTGAAATTTATTTCCCCGCCGAATTCACGCTCCCTTCTCCCGAGAGCGAAGCCGCTTGGCAATTTTTTATTCCTTAACTCACGCGATACCCTGCTGTGCGTCCTACTTATTCGTCGTCCTCTGATCCTGCCGTCAGTCGTACATGACGTTTGGCGATGTCCGTCATCGGGCTTTTCTCGGTCGGCCGGAGGATGAAAACATCCGCGCGGCCGATCGAGTCGATTTGTCGCTGCGATTCATCGCGTTCTCTCCGGCGATGTATCCTCTTTTTCTCGCGCATAACACGCGTGAAACACCGGAGCTGGTATGCGAACATCGTGCAGTACGAAGAGCGAAACGATGTGTATCGGATATTTGGTGGCCGAGGGCGTGGGATTAACGCGGGGGTGCTACGGTGATAACTAGACCGACGGATTGTGCTCTACCCACGGGGTATAATGGAATTTTAAACTCTCTCCTTTCCTCTATCTCTCTCCCCTCCTCTATCTCTCTCTCTCTCTCTCTCTCTCTCTCCGGCATATGCATCCCTTCGCGCGGCCCGCGTCGTAATTCCGTCGACTGCGCCCGGCCGAAGGAACTAAATCGATATCGTCGAATTTTACCGACTCGCCACTAGATTAATCTCTCCACGAAATCGCGATTTTGCGCGCGGGGTTAGAGAATCGAAGTTATATATATAATATATAGAGGTATGCCAGAGCGTCGAAGCTCCGGAAGGATCATGAACGAGGAAATCGTTGGCGCGTCATTCTCGGGACATCGTCACTTCCGCCAACGTGCCGGGGAATTGAAAACCCCGTGTCACCATTGTTGTCATCTGTATTATAATTACCAATTATAATGTATTACGTATTATAATTCTCTTGGATTATGCGTGTGTGGTTACGCGCGATGAGAGAGCAAAATTCACGTTGCGCAACGCACGACATGCGATTCCTCTTGTTACGGCTCTGCGTCCTTTCTCTTTCTCTTTCTTTCTCACTCGCTCTCTCTTTCTCTCTCTCTCTCTCTTCTCTTCTCTTTTCGCCTCATCTCTCATTCTCTTTCCCTCTCGGCGACGTTGAAAGAGGAGCGGGAATAAACCGCTGCGGTATACAGGGTGGACCAAGTGACACCGTCTTCGGATGATGACGGCACTTCATCTCCGGGACGAGCCGTGGCGCGGAAGAGTTCCCTTCTCTTGTTCTCTAATCGCGCTTCGTTTTTTCGATTAGCGCTTGCGTCCATGACGTGGGGCTGGTCTTCTTTAAAGCTCTGATGGGATCGTGAGATAGCAATTTTCCTCGGTCTACGTGTGCATGTGTTTATTCTAAATAGTCCGGTGCTCCAGGGACGCGGCGGTTACCAACCGGGAACAAGTTTACCGGTGCGAGCGCGTTCGCTCGTTGCCTCTCCTGCTCAGGACAATCCCTATCCCGAACTCCAAAGTCTTTCACACAGGAAACGTCGGGACAATCGTGCATCCCTCTATTTTTCTTTCTTTAAAATTAAATGAAAAATATAAAACTTTTCATATATATAGACACGATGAAGCTAATGTACGACGCGAACGCAACGAAATATTATTTATTTATTTATTTATTTATTCATGTACGGGAAATATGCTTTCGGCACAATATATTCGACAAGTAAAGTAAGAAAAAAGAAAATGAAAAAAGAAAAAGTAGCAATTATGAATTTTGAGTGCTGGTCTTAAGAGTGATCGTTATAATATAAAATAGTAATCATTACTTTCTTTTTGCGAGACAAATGTATGCCATACAGGCGGCGGAAGATCCTCGAGAGGGGTCCTCCGGGCCGCGAGGATGCGGCTGGAGAACCTCTGCGAAGAATGCGCCCTTCGAGCATGACTCGTATTTACTCGGCGCGGTTTCTCTGCCACTGCCATAGATTCTTAACTCACTATGCCGGCCCTACGCGAACGGAGCGGCGTATACAATGTTTCCGATATGCCGGCAGCATAAAATTTCTATATTAACGCGCGCGTGCACGCTGCATCGCGGAATGAACCGCCGTGCCGTGCGGTGGTTGTTGCTGCTGCAGCATCGGCGGCGGTGGCGACGACGACAACGATATCGGCGGCGGAGCGTCTTCTCTCTTCGACGTTCCGGTGAACCGAGTTAATTACAAATTGGATTGCAATTAAGGCAAACCGCGCCTGTGTAATCGATGCGCGTGTGTGCATCTGAGCGTGGACGGTTGCCATGCCGTGGGCTGAATAAACTTCCCGTTTAACTGCACGATGACGACGGGGACGACGACGACGGTGCGGTCGACATGGGACGAGAGAACTCACCGAGAGCTAGAGAGAAAGAGAAAGAGAGAGAGAGAGAGCGGTAGAGAAGAAAGACGCGGAGTGAGAGGGGAAGATCGTTGAATTTCACCCAAGAATGCAGCTTCCAGCTGCAAATTTACATAGCAGGTACAGAGTTGCAAAAAGCGCGGTGGAGAGTGGCTTGTACGCGGCGGTACACTAATTTTCAAATTGTTCTCGCCGCGAGGTTCAGTTGCTTCGGAGAAGGGATTACACGGCGTCAATTTTTACCTCGCGGTCTAATCTCGACGCGCCGCTCGGTGCGTTGCCGCGGCTTCGTCGTCAATGCTTCGGTGATCACTATCCCCTTTCTGATCGATCCTCTATTTTTTTTGTGTCATCAGATACATCATACACTGATGCTACGCGCTATTTAGGTTGCGTTCGAGAATATACACCGAGGGTAGATCAGCATTTAATTGACCAATCACATACACGATTAAGAAGAAGAAATCTTGGTTCTTTCGTTCTGATTAGTCAATTATTAATGTTACTCTATTCTCGGTGTGATGTTTCCGAAAGCTTTAATTGATTATTATTAGAATGAAAACTATTTCACTTTGTGTAATTAAATAAGCACCGGATTAAAATTCGTGTTGACGAGAATATGATATCTCTGTTAGTGTCAAAATGCGTAATCTATACGATGAGAGCCGCGAGTTGAAGTAAGTAATGGGCTCGTATCGAGATTGAGATTTCGAGATAACCTATCGACATTGCGGAAAAGAGGCTTCAATTCGTTTTCGATATATTCTTGATAACATGTCTTTTCGAAGAGGACAATATCAACGTCGATGCGTTCTACACGTGCGCTATTTAGCTAATTATTATTACACGGAAACGTTTCGTATAATTAAATAGGCATCAAGCTAAAATTCTCTATCAGACTAAAAGTCTATTTCTTTCTTCTCTTCATCTTCTTTAATATTTTAACTTTTTATCTTCGTTCCCTGGTAGAAATTTCATACAGTTTTTGAGCAGTTACTGAACAGTTCATTAACTTCTGTTTAGTAACTGAGGAGTAAAACTACTTGGGATCCTAATCAAGTGTACGTAGTAGCGTTTTTTCTGAAATTACTGCGCACAAAAGTTGCGCAAAATATTCAATAGATAAGTAAAAATTATTATTATTAATATTATTATTAAAATCAGAATCCATTTACTTAACGAAAATAGAACAATAAATGGATAGAAAACTATTCAATTGATTAATAAGCAAGCCTCACGATGGCCAGTTTTGCCTTAGATGTATCTCTGAATAAAATTTTATCAAGTTCTTGCCTATTTCTCACACAGTATTATTACAACTAATGGAATGCATTAATATTAGACAGTAACTGGATGGATGTCTAAGAAAATTGTATATATTTCTGCCAGGGTCAACAAATAAGCTGATGAACTGCCAGAATTCACATAATGATTTGACAGCTGCGATACGGCACGCGTAAAGCAAGCCACGACAGCCCATTAGTATCGCGGAAATACGACAATGATTTCGATAATTTCGAGCATTGACCTAATACGCCTTTCTCAGAGAGGGTAAACTAAGCTGGAGAGTTAGAACTCATTCGAGAATACCGTCAATTACGTAATTATGAGAGTTAGACATTATAGTTAGGTATTATACGTACAGAGCGAGGGAGAGCTTGTTCCCGCTGTAAGTCGAACTGTCTGTATGAATTTCGCACAATGCAGTGGGCAACGTTGAGCGAGCGAGCGCTATAACTTGGAAACGTTCTGCTCGCTGGAATTCGCACCTTACCGCACTTCGGTCGCGAAACTTGTTCCTCTCCTAGAGCGATGAACTTTGTAGTATCGCTACAGTCCGCGGTCGGTTGGTATTCCACGTAACTGTCTCTATTACTTAGTGGTCCCAATTCGATACAGATATATCCGCTAGAATCTCGCTAATGTGTAGCGACTTGAACAAAACCTGCGTTTCGCCGAGTCGCTCGAGCCGCGTCAAATAAATGAAGCGTCTCGATTTAACGCGCGCTCCGAAAAGTACCAGCGGGGAAACAAACCGAGTCGCGCGCTCAAAGTCGCGAAGATCGCCAGCCCTCTTCGCGAATTTCGCGATTTCGCGAGATACGCGACCTGGCGATCGCAGCCGCAAAATTAGCACTGTTCGACCGCGCGTTTCCTCCGTTTCAAACGGAAACACTTATCGGCATTATCGGGATTTTGCAACCTGCGTAAGGAATTTCTCGGAATCTAAACGGGACCCAGCTCGATTTATTTAAATAACTATAGATTTTAATTGGGAAGTACACACAGGTTCTGGTTTCATGCTTCAAATATACGATTCTGAACGGGAAAGCATAAACAGGATCCTATTTAGTTTCCCTCCCAATGTTTTTCTAATGATTTTATCCGATTTCCGTTTTACATTGCACAGTAAAAAAATTTGGTATTAAATTTAATACATTATACTTGTCCCAAACGGCCGACTCAAATTTTTGTGCAAACTGAAATTTAATTGATTTAGCTAATTTTTTGTGCCTGTACTTAGTTTTTAGCTCCCACAGCTAAAAACTGCCAATTAATTTTCAGTTATATTATATCGACAGTCAATTCTTTGTTTTTCGTTTAAGCGCTCATTGAGCTATTTTCCCCGCTGAACGCAAGCAATGGAATTCCTAATTAATATCGCAGTGAGATAATCTGCTTTAGGACAACTTTGGGCATTCTATCGATATCTATGCTATATATGGGAAAATTTTTATGCGGCCAGCTGACGATCGAATATAGATACGGGGAGTCAGTTTTCACACTTCTTCTCGTGTTCGTTGCTAATTTCTGCCGCTGCAGCTCTTATCCAAGGAAGGAAGAAAGAAAGAGAAGGAGAGCTCACCTTGCAGCGTCTTTTCGCGAAATCTTTGTGTGCTTCGTATGCACCGCTGTCGAAGAATCTTTGCCGCAGAATAGCGTTAGCGAAACCGAAGGCCGAGTAGAAAACCCCTCGTTCCTCCGGTCAGGAATTCTTCTCGCGAGTGCCCCAGGAAGCCGCCGAACGTTCCTCGGCGTGCGGAAAGCATCGCATCGTATTACATCGTCGGGCGATCCTTGCATTATGTTTATTGCTCAGCTCTAGAGGCCGAGTTCTGCGTACTCGACTTTCCTAAGCGTATTTGCAACAACCGTGGGTTCTCCTCCGCGTCTCGCCTCGCCTCTACGGGATTTTCCAGGTTGACCGACAAACAGCGGAGTACCGGCGTTTCCCTCTGCATCCCCCCTTCCGCCCGCCGTGATATTGCAACGATGACATTAAACCAACGGAATGACGGAAACTGGAGCACGCTTCTCGGAAAAGTCGCACAGAGGCATTAGCTCTCGGACGACGACGACGACGACAATCCCGACATTAGCTCCGTATAACGCGCCGTTTACATTTTAACGAGGAGCGCGAGGAGGCGGCGCGAGAAGAAGGAGAGGAGGCGGTTCTCGTTAGGATTCCTGCAAAACGCACGGACAAGCGGTATCCCGGTGTCTAATTTCGACGTTACGCGCCATACGTTTTATTTTATCTCGCGGAAACGCGGCGGGATTTCACAAAACACCGCTGCGTAAAATATCAATGTTGCACGCGATAAAATAATTAACCGCGGGCAATCTGCCGGTACACCTCCTCTCCACTCGTCCCTCCTCCCTTCCCCCTGTGATTTTATCTTAGAAGCACTTTGGAATTAAAACTATCCCGGATACACGAGACGCGGCCGATAGAGAATTATCTGGACGCACGGCTCGTAACGCGCGCGCTTTATCTCGTCGATTTTACCTGCGCAACGTCTGACAAGGTGTAGACACACGCGTCTAATTTATTCCTCTCGTTAATTGCAATAAATTACGTTAATCGGCGGCGTGTCCGCCCGGCGGGACGCGGTCCTCCCGCGATTTCATCCGCGCACAAATGCCAAGCGCGCGACAGGTATCCCGCGCGATGCTCAATTGCTGGCTGACTGGCTGGCTGGCTGGCTGCTGTTCATATTCGCTGTTAGGAAAATAAACAGTGGCTCGCTGTCGTTTCGGAGCGCGTTTCGCGTTCGATTGTGAAACACATCGCCGAGGATCCTCAAGTTGAAATTTTAGATCTACTTTCAATCCGAATTTTCTAACATTTGTAGGTTCTGTGTAGATTTTTCATTTATTTACATACAGAAGAGAAAACGAGTTTCGCTGGAGCAACAAATTGTTTGTTAATATAGCGACAGCGAAAAGATTTGTTACACGGAAAAAATAATTTTACCGTTGTGGCGAAACGTCGTTGCGACGGCAATAAAATTTAATTTGCATAACCAAACTATTTTATCGTCTATATATTCAGGAAATAGCAATTAATACACTTGATAATACTTTCTGCTGTCTAAGCAAATTTTGTTTGTTTGTCACTGTATTAACGAAATTCAGAACAATTTGCTGTTCTGACAAAATTTGTTTTTTCTGTGCCGAAACTTACCGAATTGAAATTTCAGTTCTATATTAAGTCTATTTAGTTCTGTATTAAAGTTCTTTAAAGTCTTCTATTGTACTCTCTTTGGTGCTACAAATGGGAAAAATTATACTTGTTTTTTTCCACTTGAAGATTTAATGTAGAATTTTAAATTCCCCTCTCCTCCCCTCCGGAAGGCGGAAATTTTCTTTGTAGTATCAAAAACACTAATAATGCTCCTTGGATGCTACAAATGTGAAGTTATTTCCGTTTTCTCCAGCTGAAGACTTAATGGTAGAATTAAGTAAACTTAATTTAGAACAGAAATTTCGATTTGAATTTAGTCCCAATTAGCGTTTCTGAATGACAGAAAACGCACAAAATGCCACTTATAGATTCTGAAGGGCTCTAAACAGAACCTCAACAAAGCCTCTTTAGGTAAAACTCTTTTCCTCCAGACTCAACCTGTTCTTCTAATCTTATTAAGGTAATATATTCATTATTAGTTATTCAAGGAAATAATTTTATATTTGATAGTAATACTTCCTTACGTAAATGTCACGTACAAAATAATACTGAATTAATTCCTAAGTTAACGATTAGAAATTCTTCCTGCAATTCTTAAACTGTGATATAATAACTATGACTTCATAATACATACTCAATAATTACATAGTAAAATATTTTTGTTTCATTAAAATTAATACGTTTCTTATCATCCTTATAAATATTATGTATTTTAATGTATTTAAATTTCTATATTTATTATTAAAATTAATTGTAACAGAATTAAAAAATGGCTTAAAAAGAAGAATTTTTATTTATTTATATTTAGTTTACTTATATTACAAAAATTAAAAAGATTTTAGAAGTACACAATAAAGACAACAAACCATCTAAGTAGAATTTACAGACTTTAAGATGATAGCTGTAGGTTAATAGAATCAAAAGAAGTTGCTATAGGCTTCGGAGTATCTAAGCAGGAGGCTTTACATGAAATATTAAGATCGAAAGTAGAATTACAATTTCAGCTGATGAGGTTAAACAGAATCAAACGAGATTTATAAAGGCTTCAGAGTATCAAAGGTGTTAAATGAAATTTTCAAGTCAAAAGTAAGATCAAAATTTCGACTCGGGTTTCCCCTCGCGAATTCTCACGGCATGTTATCGTGCCGCGGTGACATTATCTTTGCGCTCACTGACGGCGATTCCGCGAAAGATCTTGCGCGACAAAATGGTCGTTTATTCGCTTGATCACTCCGACGATAGTTACCGGCGTGTTATTGTGCGAAAAATTATCCATTGGAGGAAACCCTTTTGCGGAGAGGTTCGGTCGGTCGGCGTGGCGACGTGTCGCGTCTTCGAGCGAGAAAGGTTCGCCGTTAAATCCACCTATTCATGTCCGACGAGGATTTAAAAATCCCTCCTTATCTAATCGCGCTCTCCGTCACCTGTCGTCTCCGTGCAAACTGATATTAACATTATTACATAATGCCTGAAATCGCAAGACGCCCGAAATACTTCCTGAGTGTACGCTCCACGTGGACGCACACAGTTGCACGCGTCACACGTATATGTATATCGGATATCGTTATAAAAACTAATCCGACAGGAAACTACTAATCGAGTATTAAATCAGTCTGTTTTACCGCGGCATCAAATAGTTCGAACCGTTGATTAATGCCGGAGTCGTTTCTTCGGCTTTCCTTAAAGGCCGCGGGTTAATCGAAAGTATTTCCTGGTCCGCGGAAAAAGACGTTCAACAGGTTCTCCGCGCGATGGTCTTCCATATTTTTATACAATGTAGAACACGTTACAGCGTATCACGGGAACTATGAGGTCTATCAGCTATCGTGACTCGCCGCGCGCGCTATACTATTCGTTCGAGACTATATCCACCTTGCGCGCCGCAATTACCTCGGCCAGCCGATTTTTCGTTCTCGTCCGGCACGCAGTCACCTCCGCCGTAATCTGAAACGCTCGGTGCGCTGACCTCGTCATTACCATGCTATCTCCCGGGGCATATCAATTAACATCTGTAGCATCACGAACTTGCTCCTTTTCTTTCTTTATAAATTGATAGATTTTCACAGAGAATGGAATCGAAAAGAAACGGAGAAATATATAATTACTGGATTCATATTTATATTTATTGTTAAGAATTACTATTATTAAGAATATTTAGAATTTATATTCATTATAAGAATATATTTATTATATTTGTGATATGTTTATAAATTTACATTTACATGAAATATAATATGCATCGAATATAAATAAATTTATATTTAATTTATCTAACGATCAGAAAGAGAGAGAAAGAGAGAGTCGGTCGCTCGCCGAAATGCAGATGGGCGTTTCTTTATAATTCTTTATCAGCCCCTTGCATTTGCTGATCGTCATCTTGTGTCCACGTTTGCAATTTGCGTCTTACGCTCTGCGAACTATGTAGATTAGGTTTTAAATTGATCCATAAAATACCGGATTTTCAGTGATGATATTAAAGAGCCTCTTCAAAAATTGATTATTTACCGAAATAAGATTGTTCTTTAATTTTATTTAACTATCTAAGTAATAAATATTAATTTTGAGCGAACTTAAGATAAATATACATATACACAATGTTACAAACACAGAGATATTATTTATTTTTTATTCTTCGTATTAATGTTTTATATTTATACATTAGTTGAGATATTACCGATGCATTCAACTACTTTGAATAAGACCGACAAATTTGCGAGTATCACAAGTCGGGTGAATATCAATATAGCCGATACCGTTTTACGCCGATTTAAATTCGTCGCGCACAGAGACACTTTGTCCGGCGGACACTTGTGTCAATTGAAACGTGATAATATCTTAAGGACGGTGCGCTCGTACTTGAAAGACACCGACGCGAAAATTCCGTGCTCAATACAGTCGCAGCATCACGTTTGCGACACATTTGCGCGATTAAAAAGCGAAATCCGAGTGGTCCCCGGCTCTCCCGTTCGGGGACGTATTTTTCTCACGCGACCGCGGGACCTTAATTATTTTTCTCGTTTTCCGCTTATTGGTAGCGTACGGCATTGCCGGTAATTGTTTCATCACGGATCGCTGGAAACGCGTGTAATCATCGAGGCGCGAATTTCTCAAGGAACGCAGCGAAACACGAACGAAGGAACGAACGAAGGAACGAACGAACGAACGAAGGAAGGAAGGAATGAGCGAGCGAACGAGCGAGGCGATGAACTTCCGACAAAGCGGACCTCGCTACAGTTATCGTTGCTACACGCGAATATCCAGACCGCGATGTTTTATGGCGCTTTATCGCGGGGATAAATTACACGCGGTATATTGGTGCTCTGAAAACGGACGGGCCTTATTTTATCTTAATTACCGAAATATACGACGTTGAGAGAGGATTAAAAAGCGCAGCTAAAACACGCTGCTGCCTCGAGTAATAAAATCCTCCGCTCTTCTCTTCCGGTTCTCGCGGCCGAGCACTTCGCCACGAGCGGACGCAAGCCGTGTGTTGTAAAATAGAACGGACCACGTCCGTTTCGTTAATGAATATCGCGTGTACGCGCCGCGCGCGAGCGGATATAATTATTTGCCGAACTCTCGCGGGCCTTCCCTCCCGATATCGACGAAATTGTCTCGCCTCCTCGCTTCTCCTCTTGCGCGCGCGCGCGCTCACTCGCGAGTCTCACGATCGCAGCGTTCGATTTCTTGCGACGCCGTTCGCGGATCTCCTCGAATCCAATTCAGGCATCTCCTAGAGAGAAACGGAGAGAGGGAATGGGAAAGAGAAGGAGGAGAGAGAGAGAGAGAGAGAGGGGGGG